>NW_007248456.1:438937-456987 GCF_000164805.1 Carlito syrichta
CCCCGACTCCGCTCCTGACCCTCGCCTGTGCTGTCTTCTCCCCAGAACCTTTGTCCGATTTCCCCATTTCCCCCCAAAATTAATCCAGTAGTCTGTGACACTTCCGCTCCTGTGGTGATCAATCGCCACACCCCAGTCCTCATTTGCCTTAAAAATCCCTCTTGCTTCCCTTCCATGCCTCAATTTCCTATCTCACATGCCCATTGCAAGGGCCTCCAGCCCATTGTTAACCAGCCGCTCCTCCAGGGTCTTCTGGTTCCTACCAACTCCCCTTGTAATACTCCCATCCTCCCGGTAAAAAAGCCATCTGGTGCTTATTGACTGATACAAGATCTGCGGATAATCAACTCTGCCGTAGTACCACTGCATCCAGTGGTCCCTAACCCATATACTCTCCTATCTCAGCTACCCCCCACTACCACTCATTTCACAGTCCTGGACCTTAAGGATGCCTTCTTCACCATCCCCCAACATCCAGACTCCCAGCCACTCTTCGCCTTTACTTGGGAGGATCCAGACACCCACAGGACCGAACAATTAACCTGGACGGTCCTGACTCAGGGATTCCCTGACAGTCCCCACCTTTTTGGCCAGGCGTTGGCCGAGGACCTGTCCTCTTGTGACTCTGGGTGTAGCATTCTCCTCCAGTATGTAGATGACCTCCTCCTGTGCAGCCCCTCCAGGGAGGTCTCTCTCCAAGATATGGCCTTTCTACTTAACTTTCTAGCAGAGCGGGGATACAGGGTCTCTCCTTCCAAAGCTCAACTCTCTACCCCACAAGTCACCTACCTAGGGGTGGCCCTGACCCCCACCTCCAAGGCCCTCACGGCGGACCACACCACCTCCATCAGGAAACTCCTACCCCCCCTCTCAAGTGCTAAAATCTTGTCATTCCTTGGGCTGGTGGGCTTCTTTAGGCATTGGGTCCCCCATTTAGCTATACTTGCTAAACCGCTATATGCTGCAGCTAAGAAAACTCCTACCGGCCCCCTCACGTCTCCCTCAGCTATAGCCCGCACCCTCAAAACTTTGCAAAATGCGCTCCTAAGCCCCCCCCACCCCACTTATGCTTTCTAACTTCCGTAAGCCTTTCCTCCTGTTCACCGAGGAAAAAACTGGGACGGTGACCGGAGTTCTGGCCCAACCAGTGGGACCCTCTCACTGACTGGTCGCCTTAATCACCCGGGACTCCTTTCTGTCCTTAACAAAACCTATACCCTGCTTAACCTTACTAACCCTGCCTTAACAAAGGACTGCTCACTATGCCTTAGGTCCGGCCAGTCCTGGTCTCCCCTGTTCTGGTCACAGAAATTGGACTCTCCCTATGCCTCCAACCCAATGTCTACCTTCACTACTGCATTCTAATATCCCTCTCCCACCTAACTTGCCCATGGCCCAGTGTATAACGTGAAACGGCACCCTGGGAGTCGGATGGTCCCCCCTCCACATCTGCTCACGATCACTCATGGTCCAATCAAATAACACCCTCTGCCCCCCACTTAATGGGACTGCCTTTCTATGCGACACTACCATCTACCTGGTCCTGCCCCCCGACTGGTCGGGGTCCTGCATTCTTGTCATCCTCCTCCCCACTGTTAAAATAGCACCCGGTAACCAAAGCTTGCCTGTCCCCTTGGTAGGTTCCTCAATGTCGCGGGTAAGGCAGGCAATTCAGCTCATACCTCTGCTGGCGGGACTGGGTATTACTGCGACCATGGAAATGGGGCAGCAGGGCTGGAATCCTCACTTCGCTTTACAAACAGCTCTCCTCCCAACTGATCGAGGACATACAACAGGTGGCGGACACGGTTCTAGACTTACAAACACAACTAGATTCCCTGGCTGATATGGCCCTCCAAAATCGACGGGAACTAGACCTGCTTACAGCAAAAGGGGGAAATATGCTTATTTCTTAGGGAAAAAATGCTGCTTCGATGCCAATATATCAGGGATAGTCAAGGACAGAATTAAACAATTACAAAAAAACCCTCCAAAAACGGAGAGAAGACCTGACCGGAGGCCCACTCTCAGGATGGTGGCAACCCCAACTCCTAATGTGGCTTCTCCCTGTTCTAACTCCACTAATTGTCATATTTACCCTCTTGTCGATGGCCCCTGTGTGTTTTTAGGTTTCTCCAACAGCGCCTGGCAGAGCTCTCTCGAATAACAGTCAACCAACTACTGTTACATTCCTACTCGCCCCTTTCGTCCAACCCACCTCTGGCCCCATACCAACCTTAAAACCCCCCCATGCCACCCCTCCCCTGCAGAAAATAGCTAGAACGAGCCGGCGCCCCTATGACCAAAAGGCTTCAGACCTCTAACCTTGTCTTCTCATTTCAGACATGCTCGCCTTAAAGTTTACCCCTACTACCTACCACTCAGATTCTCAGCGTCTCTTAACCACCTTCTTCGTGACAGTTGGCTCCTCCCTTTCCCGTGCCCACTCGACGACTGGCTGGACCAGCTTGCCGTTTTCCACTTACAAGGCACCTTCCAGGACTTCCACTCAAATGAAATCTTTTCTTTTGGCACCTACTTGTGGGGTCTCATGTGGCTTGGCCTTTCACCCACCTCACCCACTGATGCCCATTGTCAGCAGGAAGTAGCCAGACAGAAAAACGCTGCCCTTCTCCTGTATAACCAAAGAGGTGGGAATGAAGGGCCACTGCCAGCCACAAGTAGAACCACATCCCCTCCCTTTCCTGGAAAGGGGGCTAAAACTGGCCCTCCCACCTAAAATGGTGACCTGGCAAACAAAGGGGGCATCTGAAACGGTACCTTCTGGGTTCTTCTTCCATAGTCCGGCTCACCTTTTCCCACGCCCGCGAAAAACCCACCAACCTGGATGGAGCTCTAACAGCCGACCTATAGACGACAGACAGGTCACCCCAAGTCCCTATAAAAGCCGCGGCACCCTTGCCTCGGGGCTACAGTCTGACCCTCAGGTCCTGTAGCCACTGTGTTCGACCCATTAAGTCTCTTTGCCTTAACGGGTGTTGATTCTCACTGTGCACCATCATCTTTCACTGTGCATTGATCTTGGACTTCTCAACTTCCAGAACTATAAGATAAATTTCTGTTATTTATAAGCAACCCAGTTTATAAAATTTTGTCATAGCAGCCTGAATGAATAAGATGCACACTTGTCCTATCATGGTCTTTTTGTGCACATGTGGAATTCAGCTTTGCTTCCAAATTAAACTATCATATTCCATAAGTTTATATGCAAAATAATAATGGTGACCTGAATAGACCTCAACCTAGTGGCTTATGCAAAATCATGCCTCCTGAGTGTCCACGAACAAGCCAGGGTGGAAATTCCTGCCTAGTAAACGTGAGATAAAGGCGAGAATGCATCTGTGACCCTCTCTTCCTTGGTGAGCCCTAGACCAGGGTGAGAATCTTAGGACCCACCAGGAGCTCAGTGTGAGAGTCGATGGGGCAAGAGTGTCAGGATCTAGGAGAAGGCATTGAGCAAGAGAAAGGAGAGTGAAGATTCGGATCCAAGTATATTAGGTACAGGGTAAAACTGGACCCCCAAATAAGAGTTTTGCACAGAAGATATATGAAGGAGATAAAGCCAGGGGACTCAGAGGTCAAACTCTGTGTTGGGATGGAGTGAGGGTGCACCACCCTCACACACACACACACACACACACACACACACACACACATACATACACACAAAGTGGAAACAGAGGTGGCTATTAAGGGTATCAGAAGTTTTCAGACAATGAGGGCAGAGGGATAGGTTCAGTCACAGCATTTCTCTGAAAACCAGAACTATATAAAATAGAAAAGCCTCTTGTACATAAATGCAGAGCGTTATTCAAAGTAGTTCAAAACTATAATTAGGCCAGGTGCCTTTCAACAGGTGCATTGTTAAATAAGCTATGGTGCATGCAAAGCATAGCATACTACTCAGCAATGGGAAAAAGGAGACTGGGCACGGTGACTCATACCTGTACGGTAATCCTGAGACTTTGGAACATCAAGGCAAGAGGATAGCTTGAGCCCAGGCATTTGAGACCAGCTTGGGCAACATAGCAAGCCCACATCTCACTAGAATGAGACAGAATACAGAATCAATTTTATTTAACTTATTGTTTTCATAGATGTAATTACTAAGAATCATTGTTCTTATAAATAAATAGAAGAATGGAAAGAATTTTGTTTAGCAATGTCACTCAGATCTTTTAGTTTGTTCCCAGTTATATGCCAAGTATCACTTAGTGATTTATGATTGATGATTTTATCATCAGAAATTAATTTGAATAATCTATCTAGTAGTTGTTTGTGGAAAACAAATAATTGGAATACATCTGACTTGCAAAGTGATTTGTTATCCATCCATTAAAGTGGTTTGCTTTCTCAACATCACCATAAAATTTTGAAATAATAAAAAAAAAAAGAAAGAAGAAAAGACCTCATCTCTACAAAAAAATCAAAAAATTAGTCAGGCATGCTGGCACACTACAGAGTGCTCTAACCCAGCTTCTTGAGAGTTTGAGGGGGAAGGATCGCCTGAGCCCAGGAGATCAAGGCTGTGGTGAACCGTGATCGTGCCACTGCATTCCAGCTTGAGCAACAAAGCGAGACCCCATCTCAAAAAAGAAAGAAAGAAAGAACTATTAACACACAAAACAACTTGAATGACTCACTAGGGAATTGCTCTGAGAAAAAAAAATTCCAGAAGATTACATACTGTATCTATATAACATTTTTTTGTAAGATAAAATTGTATAAATGGAGGACAAATTCGTGTTTGCCAGAAGTTAAGGACTCTGGGTGAAAGGGTGCAAGGGAGATGAGTGTCATTAGAACAGGGTAACACTACAGAGTCTTGTGGCACTGAAACTATTCAGCATTTTGGTTGTGGTGGTGGATATACAAATCTACACAGGTGACAAAATTATATAACAGGGCTGGGTGTGGTGGTTCACACCTGTAATCCCAGCACTTTGGGAGGCTGAGCTGGGAGGATTGCTTGAGCCTAGGAGTTTGAGACCTGCCTAGGTAGCAAGACCTTGTCTCCACAAAAAAACTTTTTAAAAAAATTAGCTGGGCATGTTAGTGTAGTAGGTAGTCCCAGCTACTTGAGAGGTTGAGGTGAAAGGATCACCTGAGTCAAAGAGTTCAAGGTTGCAGCAAGCCATGACCACGCCACTGCACTCCAGCTTGGGCAACAAAGTAAGACTCCAACTTCAAAAAAAAAAAAAAAAAAAAGGAAAGAAAGGGAGCCCAGACCCCATTACAAAATTTTTTTAAATTAAAAAAAAAAAGTTGTATAACATGGGTACACAAGTACAATAAACTGGGGGAATCCAAATAAGATTGGTGGATTGAATCTATGTTAATATCCTGGTTGTGATTTATACTATAGTTTTGTAAAAATGTTACCACTGGGTACTGCACAGGGATTTTCTGTATAAATGTTACCACTGGGTACCTGCACAGGGATTTTCTGTATATTTCTGCACATGAAACTATAATATGTCAACTAAAATTTTAATTTAAAAATTGGAGAGAGAGTTACACAATGAAATGGAGTTTTTTAAACCTAAAAGCAATTTGATCAGATTTAACCTTACATGCGTGTATCAGGTGCTGTTAAGTGACCGGGACTGAGCTAAGTGCTGAGACGATACAGAAGGTCTGCCAACTCACCCAAGGGCTGTCTAGGTAAGGGCTTTCCTGGCTGGAGAATCAGCCACCTGATCTCACTGTGGCTTCACTTAGGAAGGCAATCATGAATTCTCCATTGTGTCTGGGAATTCAGGAAGAGGTGAGTGGGTAGGTGACAGTCCCAGAGACTTACACGGTGGCTACCACCAAACTGGCCTACACTTAGTATCTAACCATTGATGCAGTAAAGGACCTTTAATGAGACTGGACAAGTCCAGGAATGTAATAAAGGACTTTTGACAGGGATGGGTAGCAATACCAGCTCCTCAGAAAGGCTTTCAGTTTCTTAGGAATTTATGGAGGTTGGAGACCGAAAGGAGATTCTGAGAGACCCATGGCCTCATTTGGCAGAATAGAGGTTCAGCGGGTCCTCGAGGAAATGGAGACCCCCAGAGGCTTCTTGCTTTTGTCTACTGACCAGCTGACACCATAAATGACATCGCACAATGTGCAGATGTCCAATCTGATAGAAGATGGAAACTTCAGTAGGCTGAATTGCATTATTTCCCTGGCAAACAGTCAGATTGCATTTCCCAGCTCTTCTAAGAGTCGGGTGTGGCCATGTGCCTGAGTTTTGTGAATTGGAACATAGGTAAAAATTATGCCCCATGTAATGACGTTTCAGTCAACAACAGACTCCCCATGTAACGGTGGGCCAATAAGATTAAAATATCAGGCCAGGCTCGGTGACTCAGCCTGTAATTCTGGCACTTTGGGAGGCTAAGGTGAGTGGATTGCCTGAGCACTACCATGCCTGGTCTCGTAGGATCGAGACCAGGCATGGTAGTGTGCATCTGTAGTTCAGTTACTTGGAAGGCTGAGGAGGAAGGATTGCTGGGGCCCAGCAGGTCAATGCTGGAGTGGCTGTGAGCATGCCACTGCACTCTAGCCTGGGTGACGTAGTGAGACTTCAATTAAAAAAAAAAGACTAAAATATCGTATTTTTACTATACCTTTTCTGTGTTTGGATATGTTCAGATACACAAATACTTACCATTGTGTCACGGTATTCAGTACAGTAACATGCTACAGTATTCAGTAAAGTAACATGCTGCACACGTGTGTAGCCTAGGAGCAATAGGCTATACCATATAGTTCAGGTGTCTAGTAAGCTGTACCATCTAGATTTGTGTAAGCACAGTGACAAAATCGCCTAAGGACACATTTCCCAGAATACAGCCCCATCGTTAAATGATGCATGACTATATTATATGTTCAGGTATGAGCCTAAAAACCGCCACTGCCGACTCCATACTCAGGGTGACCTTGGAAGCAGCGTGTTAGTTAGCCTGCATTCCTGAGTGGTCCTGTGAAAGAACCCCTCCCCCGCGACTGCCATTGCCACCTGTGAAGATGAGAGTTGTTATGTTAAGCCCCTGAAATTGGGGATTTATGTATTATAGTAGCAGAAGCAATCGCTGCATCTAGAACTTCCTCAGAACACTCAGAATCACCCTCTTCTTCCTCCTTTTTCCCAAACTGAGGATGTTGTTGGAGCTAACTGATTTGATGGGAGTTCCTTTCCACTTGGAGCTCTCAAAGAAAGTGAGCCAGCCGGGCGTGGTAGCGCGTGCCTGTAATTCTGGCAACTTGGAAGGCTGAGGCGAAAGGATCACTGGAGCCCAGCAGGTTGAGGTTGCAGTGGCCAAGAGGGGCCACTGCACTCCGTTCTGGGCGACAGAGTGAGACTCCAACTCAAAAAAAAAAAAAAAAAAGAAAGTGAGACTGTGGTTTCTACCTCTGTGTTAAATGTTCAGCTTCTTACCTGAAGAAAGAAGCCTATCAGCCTCGTTTGATAGCAGAACCCTTACACTTTTATATTTGAACTGTGAAAGGCTTCCTCTACCTCCCATATTCTTGGGTTAAAAAGAGAAGTTACTGGGTGTGGTGGCTCACACTTGTAATCCCAGAACTTTGGGAGGCCGAGGTGGGAGAATTGCTTGAGCCCGGGAGTTTAGACCAGCCTAGACAACATAGCAAGACCTCATCTCTACAAAAATAAAAAATAAAAGAATTAACTGGGTGTATTGGCATGCACCTGCAGTCCCAGCTACTTGGAAGGCTGAGGGGAAAGGCGATTGAGGCTGCCGTGAGCCGTGATCAAGGACTCCAGCCTTGGTGACAAAGTAAGACCTTGACTCAAGACAAAAACAACAACAACAAAAAAGTGGAGTTATTCTTGCTAGGAGCTTAGATTAACAAAAATCTTCTGTAAACAGTTCCTCCCCCCCTAAAGTCAGCCTAAACAGGGGCTGTAGAAATGTCAGCTTCTCTACAACAGAACCAGAGGCGGCGATAGCTGAGGACGCAGCCATTGCACCTCAGGCTCAGGCCTGATGAGAAGGAAGTCCTGCTCCCCAGACTTGCAGCCCCTGGTCTCCTAGATGCTGACAGAGGTTGGAGAAGTGTTGTGGCAAAAGATGTGGCAATCTGAGAGATGGCATTTGACCAAGGACTCAGGGCTCCAGTGTTCTGTTTAGGGGTACAGAATATTAAGAACTTTCTAGAATTTAGAGCCATCTGCGCATAGAATAAATATTCTTTCACGAACTGCCCTAGTGGAGTGTTCAAGCAGAGATTGGTTGGCTCTGGGTTGTTGGGTTGGGTTGGTTTGGAATATCTGTTGGAGGATATTGCAGATAAATGTTCTCATTGGGTTCAAAATTAGACTAGAATACTATAAGAAAGGGATTGACAGTAATGGAAACTGCCAGGGGAGGGATTGGGGAGGGGGGACACACACTTCATCAATAAGGGTACCTGATCTCAAACCAGGTGATGTAGAGACCAAAGTGAGGCCCAAACTTTACTATACAATGATTATGTGTATACCTAACCCTGAATTGTACCCCACATCTTTAAGATAAAAATTAAAAACAAATAAAAAATTAGACTAGATGAGTGGGTCTCAAATTTTCAGATGCACATCTAGGGAGTGTTACAAAAATTGAGATCCTTGGGCTCTACCCCTAAAGATTTGGCTTCATTGGACAAAAACCCCAGTGTTATAAAACAGATAATTTAAAGAATATAATTTGAGATATATTGGACTCATCTCTGAAGACATTCCTACATTAAAAATTCAGGCCGGGCATGGTGGTTTATACCTGTAATCCGAGCACTTTGGGAGGCTGAGGTAGTAGGATGGCTTGAGGTCAGGAGTTCAAGACCAGCCTGGCAACATAGCAAGACCCTATCTACAAAAAATAAAAAAAAATTAGTCAGGTGTGGTGACATATGCCTGTAGCCCCAGTTACTTGGGAGACTGAGGCTGGAAGATCACTTGAGCTCAGGAGGTCAAAATTGCAGTGAGTTATGATTGTGCCACTGCACTCCAGCCTGGGTGACACTGTGAGACCCTATCTTGTTTTAAAAAATTCATATTTATTATAATTTCTATTTCATGGTATTCTTTAACAAGTATAAGTTGTATTCTGTTACAACAAATTTTATGTATAAGCCAAAAATCCTTAAGTATACTTATTCAATATACCAATACTTTAAAAATTTTAACCTGCTATATAGAAATTATAGATTTTCTGCTATAGAACATTTTTTAGGCTATTTTAACTGGAGTACAATTGTGGGCATCTGGAAATGGCAAAGGGTACATAGATTGGGACTTTTATGGAACAGGATTCAATTGCAGATCACAATATTCACTTTATGTAAAATAATTTAATATAAAGGTTTGGGTACTTGGGAGGCCTGTCATAGCTCACTGGAGTAACTTCCAAGTCCCAGAAGCTCCCTATGCTTGATTGGGAAAGCCACTGCTGCAGCCTCCACAAATGTTAAATCAGGAAGCCTCTGTTGGGGCTGCTGACTGCAGAATATCACTCCCATAGTCTTTATCCTTGCTATAATAAGATGCAGAACCAGGGAATCACTGGCTTCAGAACTCCCCTGTTCTGCCACCATCTGTGCTAGCAAGAAGATACATGTGACTTGGTTCTTCAACAAAGGCTCACATATGTGCTAATGATTAGTGAAACTGTAGCTTCAACAGAGTGTGAGATGTGTGCATTTTTAGAAATAGAAGTTCAGTGGTGTGCCAAAGCCAGCTTCTACCAGCTTTCAAAAGCCAGTTGTTAGCCTTTCTTCTCAAATCCGTGTTTAGTGGTATCACTTGAGTAGCTTGAAATCAGTCACAGAGGGAGTCTTTTATACCATGGATACTGGCAAAAGTTCCAAAGCAAAGATTTTGGAGAGGGGAGAACAGGAGGAGCCAGCAAACCGCTGAGTAGTTAGAATGAATGTTAAAAAAGACCACCCACTGTGATTGTCATGATACTTTCTGAAATACACACTCTTAAGCATTATATAAATATCATAAACATTTATGAAAAGTACTTTGTCGAGATATGTCCTGAGTCTTGACATGTTTCCATTTGGAAGACTCAATTCTTTGAAGTAAGGAATACCAATATATTCATTATTGCATTAATAATCGAAGCAAGAATTAGAAATAATGTCCTTGTAAAAATTAGAAATAATATGCTAGCACATTAATAGGATTAGATATTATAAATATTAAAAATAATATTTGCAAAGAGCTTTTGATCATGTGGTAAAGAATCACTGTTAAAATATGTGAAGAGAACAGAATAAAAAATTGTTGTCTTTTCTCTAAATCATCTCAAATAGGTTTTTAGAAAAATAAGAATAAGACGGGCTTGGTGGCTCAGCCTGGGAGGTTGAGGTGAGTGGATTGCCTGAGCCCGCAGGTTCGAGACCCGCCTGGACAACTTGGTGAGACCTCATCTCTACAATAAATCAAAAACTTAGCTGGGTGTGGTAGCGCGTGTCTGTAGTTCCAGCTACGTGGAAGGCTGAGGCGGAAGGATCGCCGGAGCCCAGCAGGTCGAGGCTGCGGTGGCCGGGAGTGGCCACTGCACTCCAGTCTGGGCGACAGAGTGAGACTCTGACTCAAAAAAAAAAAAAAAAGAAAGAAAAGAAAAGAAAAATAAGAATAAAACTGAAAAAAAAGTCAAAATGTTGAGGTTAAAAATTAAAAGAATAGGGCCAGGCTCGGTGGCGCAGCCTGTAATCCCGCGCTTTGAGAGGCCAAAGTGAGTGGATTGCCTGAGCCCACAGGTTCAAAACCCACCTGGGCAACTTGGCAAGACCTCATCTCTACAATAAATCAAAAAAAATTAGCAGGGTGTGGTAGCGCATGCCTGTAGTTCCAGCTACGTGGAAGGCTGACGCGGAAGGATCGCCGGAGCCCAGCAGGTCAAGGCTGCGGTGGCCAGGAGCAGCCACTGCACTCCAGTCTGGGCAACAGAATGAGACTCCAACTCAAAAAAAGAATAGGCAGATTACAGAGTAACATTAGTAACAGGAGTGTCCAGTGCTTATCTCCTCATAGAAACATAAATTTGAACAAACATTCATGCACAAAAACATCTTCACAAGAGCTTAGAAGTCCAAGTGATAGTGCATAGCATCTGGGTGGAGCATAAAAATAAGAAAAGATGAACTAAAGAGGGTAGGAAAGACAGTTTCACATTACCCTGTCCCCAACATACATAGCACAGAGTGGAGAAATATATTTCTGTATGGGGGAAGTAGAGTGAATACCCAACTTTGCCACAAACCCCCAAGTCAAGCCTGCCCTGATGAACTCTGTCTCCAGGTGAGTCCCCATGTCCCCAAGCTCCGTGCTGGCATCAAGGCTCCAGGTACCAGGTTGATACCAGGTTCCACACTGGCTCTAGTAGATTCTGGAACCACGCCCAACCACATGGACTCAAGCTCCAAGCCTGTCTCAGTGTACCCAAGCTCCATGCACTGGGCCAACTCACCAAAAAACTCCAGCAAAAAACCAACAAATCACAAAAGAAGACAGCACAAGAGAAAGGAACAAAAGAATTATAAGACAATTAACAAAAAGGCAGAAAACAATAAAGTGGCAATAGTAGGTCCTTACCTATCAATAATTACTTTAAATGTAAGTGGGAGGCTGGGTGTGGAGGCTCATGCCTGATCCCAGTAGTTTGGAAGGCCAAGACAAGAGGATTGTTTGAATCCAAGAGTTCAAAACCAGCCTGAACAGCACAGTGAGACCTTGTCTCTATAAAAATCAAAAAATTAGCTGGGTGTGGAGTAACATGCTTGTAGTCCCAGTTACTTGGGAGGATGAGGCAGAAGGCTTGTCTGACTTCAGAAGGTCAAGTCTGCAGTGAGCCTTGATCATGTTCCTACCCTACCCTCCAACCTCCAGCCTGGGTGACAGAGTGAGACACCAACTCAAAAAAGAAAGAAAGAAAGAAAGAAAGATGTAAATGGGTTAAATTCTCCAATCAAAAGACAGAGAGTGACTGAATGCATTTTTAAAAAATGCAATTATATAGTGTCCTCAAGACACTCAATTTAACTTTAAGAACATACATAGGCTGAAAGTAAAGGGATAGAAAGAAGCATTCCAGGCAAATGGTAACCAGAAGATAGCAGGGGCTGCTATGCTTATATTAGACAAAATAGACTGTAAGTCAAAAACTGTCACAACAAAGAAGACCAGTGTGTAATGGTAAAGTGGTCAATTCATCAAGAAGATCTAACAATTATAAAGACATATAAACATAACATTGGAGCATTTAAATATAAAGCAATATTAACAGAACTGAAGGGAACAATAGCAATACAGTAATAGTAGAGGACCTCAATACCCACTTTTAACAATGGACATATCTCTAGACTGAAATTAATAAAGAAACAGCAGATTTGAACAATGCTATAGACCAAATGGACCTAAAAGATATATACAGAATATTCCATCCAAGAGCAGCAGAATACACGTCTTTTCAAGCACACATAGAGCATTCTTCAGGATAGACAATATGTTAGGCCACAAAACAAGTCTTAATAAATTTAAGAAGATTGCAACCATCTCAAGTATCATTTCTGACCATAATGGTATAAAACTGGAAATTAATAATAGGAAGAAAATTGAAAATAATTCACAAATACGTGAAAAATTAAACAATTTTTGAACATTTCTGAACATACAGTGAGTGAAAAAAGAAATTAAGAAAAAAATCTTAATACAAACAAAACAGAAACACAACATATTAAAACTTATGGGATGCAACAAAAACACTTCTAGGAGGGAGGCTTATAGTGATAAATACCTACATTAAGATTAACAATCTAATTTTACACTGCAAGCAACTAAAAATAGAAAAAAGCCCAAAATTAGCAGTGAGAACTGAACCTGAACCTTTTTCTCTGACCAAATTCCTCACTAAGAGTCTTGGGGGTGGGGTCACTACCTGATAAGGACCCACCAAACAGGGCTTTATTCTGGCATAACATCACATAACAAACAAAGAAGGAAATCAAAGTATCTTATGGCCCTGAAAAGTCATCTCTTGTGGATTATGAGACTCCCAGGGAGCCTTGCAAGACATTTGCTTATCCTCCCTGAAGTCTGCTGCATCTTAACTTCATCTGCATACCAACAAACCTAGAGTCTTGTCCTTTGTCTCAGCAAAACATCTTATCTCCTGATAAGAACTGCATATTACCAGTCAAAAAATCTTTGAACCCACCTATGACCTGCAAGTCCTCACCTGGAAATGTCTCACCTCTCCTAGCCAAACCAGTGAGAATCTCACATGTATTGCTTTTGGGTTTTTGTAACTTTTGCCACCCTAAAACTGTACATAACCAAGCCACCATTTGACCACAGTGGGCATGCGTTCTCAGTCCTTCCTGAGGATGGGTGTACCCGGGCTTAAATCCTCAAGTTTGGCTCATGAATAAGCCATCTTAAATATTTTACAGAGTTTGGCATATTTTCATCAACAGCAGAAAGGAGGCAACAACAAAGATCAGAGCAGAAATAAATGAAACTAGAAAACAATTACAAAATCAACAAAACAAAAAGTTAGTTTTTAAAGAAAAACAAAATAAACAAACTTTTTGCTTGACTAGAAAATGAGAGAAGACTCAAATTAAGAATATTATAAATGCAAGAGGAAATATTACAACTGATAACCCGTAAGCACAAAGAATCATAAGCAACTGCTATGAGCAATTATATGCCAACAGACTGAATAACCTAGAAAAAATGGATACATTCCTAGAAACATACAATCTACCAAGACAATCATAAAGAAGTAGAAAAGTAAGGCAATCGAATCAGTAATCAAAATCCTCCCAACAAAGAAAAGCCCGGATCCTGATAGCCTCACTGGTGAGTTCCACCAAACATTTAAAGAAGAGTGAACACCACTCTTTCTCACACTCTTCCAAAAAATTGAAGAGGGGGGAATATTTCAAAGACATTTTATAAGACCAGAATTACCCTGATACCAAAGCCAGAAAAAGACACAAGAGTAGATGAGTAAGTTCTGGAAGTATAATGTACAGCACGGTGACTATAGTTAACAAAATCACATTGTATTCTCGAAATTTCCTGAGACTATATCTTAAATGATCTTACCATGCACATACACACAAAAGATAACCATGTGAGGTGAGGAGTATGTTCACTGGTAAGATTTTGGCACTCATTTTACAATGTATATGTTAGGTCAGTGTGCTGGTGCCAGTGTCGTGGGTATGCAAAGAATTGCACAGAAATTAGATTGGGAAAGACAGTTTATTTGGAAAGTAGATTAGAGAGAGGGTGGATCCACCTCTTCAAGATTGGAGAGGGGGTCAGAGCTTAAAGAAATCAGGGTGGCGAATGCTTGAGGTTGAAGCCTTTTAAACTTTCTTTTTTGGGGGGTGGGGGATAAGCAAGTATTCACAGGAGCTGATGTGATGGTGATGGGGTGGTGATCTGTGTTGCTTGTTGCAAAGGGGGCAGGAACTGTTGCTATGGTGATGGAGTCTTTCTCCTATCTCTGATGACCGGATGAATGGGTGAGTCAGTCACATAGATGAGAAGGGTAGGGCCGGTAGCTGAAAGAAAAGTTCTTAGGAGATGTTAATCTCAATGTCTTGTGACTCACCCATGGTTCCGGGAAAGGATTATTGTCATGTATGAGCTCAAGGAGACTAGAGAAACTCCATTTGGGGCTCTGTCCGTTTAGTATACATATATCAAAACTTCACATTACATACCTTAAACATTCACAATTTTTATTTGTCAATCATACCTCAATACAACTAGAAAGAAATTGAAAGAATAAGTTTAATAAAAATCCACATCACTTCACCTAAATTCAAGACTGCCCCATACTTTAGAGGGCCCCTTTGCTTCCTTCAGCTCTGCCCTTCCCCAAGAAATGAGGAGTATTCTGGGCCAAGAGCCATGTCTATCTGGAGCTCATCTCCTACCCTCACTCCTCATTCTTAGTTTATGCTTCAGGTATCCTAGAACATGGAATTTGTGCTTTTTAGGGGGTTGGTAATCCTGAGGTTAGACCACATTCACTATGCACACCTTCAGATCCAAAGGTGGCCAAGCCATAGGGGGTTGGGAGTGGGAGGCTGTGGCATGGGTGGTACTTTAATGAACTGAAGTGACCACACACATGTGCAGGGTCAGATGAGAAGGGGACCTGGCTGCTGGCCATATGCTCAGAGGCTGGCTGTCCTTCCATTGCTGTTCCAGCACAGAATGTGTAGGAGGTAATGAGGTTGATTGTAACACTTTGTGAAGGACAATGTGGTACTATGGAAATTTTAAATGTGAACTTGGCTTCTGGGTTTTTATGAAAATATATTGGTCAAAGAAAAGACAGTACATATCTTACTAATTAGTTATCTTGTCGTATAACGTTAAGTATTTAGGCACATGGTTTATGAGCCTCCGTTTGCACTTTTGCCCCAACTCTTGCAAGGATCAGGAAGAGGACTGTTTAGATACTTGAACTGTCAATGCTTTGCCACATTTGCTTTCTCTATTGGTCTGTCTACCTATCTACCCATCTACCTACCTACCTACCTGCATACCTTCACACCTATATACCTGAAAAGATGTTACAGGCATAAATGAGACTCCATCTCTAAATACTTCACATATTTTCTAAGAAGAAAGACATTCTCTTTTTCGCCTGGAATACCTTCAGTAGGATTGGTATCAGCTCATCCTTAAATGTCTTGTAGAATTCTGCTGGAAAGCCATCTGGTCCAGGGCTTTTTTTTTGGTAGGAAGTTTTCTTATTACGTAGTCGATTTCCTTGATTGTTATTGGTCTATTTAGGATCTCAATTTCTTCTTGTTTCAACCTAGGTAGGGTGTGTGATGTCAGAAAGTCCTCCATTTCCTTAAGGTTTTCAAGTTTGTTTCCATACAAGTGTACCTTGTAGTCACTAATGATCTTTTGTATTTCTTCAGGGTCAGATGTGACTTCATCTTTTGTGTTTCTGATTGTGTTTATTTGGGTTTTTTCTCTTTTTCTTCATTAGTCTAGCTAGGGGACCATCGATCTTGTTTATTCTTTTGAAGAACCAGCTTTTTGTTTCATTGATTTTTTATATTATCTTTTTGTCTTCTATGTCCTGGATTTGGGCTTTTATTTTTATTTTTATTTTATTTTATTTCTTTATTTCTTTATTTTATTTTATTTGTGGTCTTGCTTTTCCAGCTTCCTTAGGTGGCTTGTTAGGCTGTTAATTTGTGATCCTTCCATTTTCTTCATGTGCGTTTGTAGGGATATAAATTCCCCTCTTACTACAGCTTTCATGGTGTCCCAGAGATTTTGGTAAGATGTTTCTTCATTTTCATTTGTTTCCAGGTATCTTTTGATCTCTGTTTTGATTTCATCATTGACCCAGAAGTTGTTTAGCATCATGCTGTTTAGTGTCCATATCTTTGTGGGTTTTGGGGGGACCATGTTGGTGTTAATGTTTATTTTTATTTCACTGTGGTCCGAGAAGGTACATGGTCAAATTTCGGTCTTTTTAAATTTGCTTATGCTTGTTTTATGGCCAAGTACGTGGTCGATCTTAGAATACATTCCAAGCGGTGATGAGTAGAATGTATTCTGTGGTCTTTGGATGGAGTGTTCTGTAGGTATTAATTAAGTCCATTTGGTCAAGAGTCACATTGAGGTTCCGGATCTCATTGCTGATTTTTTGTCCTGATGATCTGTCTAGGGTTGTGCATGGGGTATTAAAGTCCCCAGTTATGATGATGTTAGAGTCAATATCTTTCTTTAGTTTTCCTAGAAATTGCTTTATGAAAGTTGGTGCACCTATGTTGGGTGCATGTATGTTTAAGATAGATATTTCTTGTTGGTGGAGTCAACCTTTTATCATTATGTAGTGGCCCTCTGTATCTTATTTAATTTCTGATAGCTTAAATGGTATTTTGTCTGAAATTAGAATTGCAACTCCTCCTTTCTTTTGTATTCCATTCACCTGAAAATTTGTTTCCCATCCTCTTACTTTGAGTCTGTGTATGTCCTCTCTAGTGAGGTGAGTCTCTTGAAGGCTGTAGATTGTTGCCTGATGATATTTTATCCATTTTGCCATTCTATGTCTTTTCAGTGGTGCATTTAGTCCATTCACATTCAGCTAATTATTGCAATGTGAGAGTTCATCCCTATCATAGAGTTGTTGTTCTTTCACTTGGTTTTTTTGTCTTTCTTTTGGTTTTGGGGTTGGTTCATGTGTATTTTTTTTTTTCCTGTACTCTTGTGAAGAACGTTGTTCTTTTTTCCTTTTCTTCTGTGTTTAGTACTTTCTTAAGTGTTTCATGTAGAGGTGGTTTGGTGGCAGCGTAAGTTCTTAGGGATGGATATCTGGGAAAGATTTTAATTCTCCCTCGCTGATGAAGCTTAGCTTGGCTGGGTAGGTTATTCTTGGTTGAAATAGTTTATCTTTTAGGACTTTGAAGATAGGGCTCCAAGCTCTCCTAGCCTGCAGGGTTTCTGTAGATAAATTTGCTGCTATTCTGATTGGTCTTCCATGGTAGGTGATCTGGCCTTTTTCTCTTGCTGCCTTTAGGATTTTTTCTTTTATGCCTACTTTGTTTAGGCAAATTATTATGTGTCTAGGAGTTGGTCTTCTCATTTGTTGTCTTGCAGAGGTTCTCTGAGTCTCTTGTGTTTGTATTTTTGCATCAGTGATTAGATAAGGGAAGTTTTCTTGAATGATCTCGTGGAAGGTTTGTTCCAGTATGGTCTCTGTCTCTCTTTCTGCCTCAGGACAGCCAACTACTTTTAGGTTCAGTCTCTTGAAGTAATCGCTCATCTCTTGAAGGTTTTGTTCTCTTTTTGAGCTTATTTTCTGTGTTTTTAAGAGTTTGGGTTAGTTCTATATTTTGGTCTTCAAGCTCTGAGATTCTTTCTTCTACTTGAGTAATTCTACTTTCCATGCTTATCAGTTTGTTATTTATTTCACTCACAGTATTCTTTAGTACTGTTATCTCAGATATCAGCTCCTTCCTAGTTTCTTCTTGTG
>NW_007248456.1:457007-462838 GCF_000164805.1 Carlito syrichta
GTTGCTTTTGTTTCACTTCTGCAATATCCTGTTCTTCCTTATGAGGGTCTTCTGGCTTTGTTCACTTTTGAGGTTGGAGTATGGGTTGCGGGCTGTACATTTTGCAGTTTTGAGGTTTAATTGAGGGGGAAGCTGTGGTTCAGAATGTATATGCTGATTCTAGCCTCCACCAACAGGTGTATGAGCACACTGGAACCTATTTCCCACTGTCTTATAATCTGTCCGTGCAGTGGTATGTAGGCTTGTTCCCTAGATTAAAAGGAGGTATAAAAGAGGAAAATAATGAAGGAAGGGGGGGTCAATAGGAAGTTAGAAAGAGAGAAGAACGAGAGGGAAAACAGACATACTTACCAACTATCAGGTGAGAAAGAGACACAAGGCTGGAGAGAAGTGAAAAAAGACATGTAAGAAAGATTCCCTAAAGAATACTGGTAGCTACACAGAGACAGACCAATAAAAGCATGGAACAGTGTAAGTCAGAAAGCAAGCAACAAAAGCGATCAAAATAGTCAAAATGATAAAAATCAAAAGTCAAAATAAGAGATCAGACTAAAGTCACTTCAGCTCTGATCTCCAGCTTCTCCCCTTTGTTTTTCGTTGCAGGCAGCTAGATTTACTTGCAGTTTGGGTTTTTTTTTTTTTTTTTTAGCCTGCTGCCTGGGAGTTGCTTTTGTCTGATTCAGTGTAGGGGTGGGGCTTTGTCTCCTGTTTAGCATCGTTACCTTAGGAACTGAGGTGGGGTTGTTGATAAGTGGGTGGAGCAATGGAAATCTCTGCCTGAAGAATGGCCGAGGTGGCAGTTTCACTTTTGTAGATCGATTCTCTCCCCTTGTCTGGGTCCCCAAGCTTGGGGTCATGCGCTGAGTGCCTCAGCCAGGGTGGGCCCAGAGCTCCAGAGCTCCAAAACTCCAAAGGGCAGGCAGTGAATGCGAGAGTGGCCCTGGGCCCCCCACAAGGTACTTCAGCCAGGAATGGGACCAGTGTCTCTGAGGGGTGGGCGTCCAGAGCCTCCCTGAGTGACTGGCGACTTGGTGCTGGGTGCTGAGCAAGAGATAATGTAGCCAGGGAGGGAGCCGAGACCCGAGACTCCCGCCTGTGAGTTACATATGGTGGAACAGCAGCAGCTGGGGGCTACAATATCCGGCCCTGCATGGGACCAAAGGTCCCTGGACCTCGGACCAGTGCGGCTGGTGGTGGGCTGGGGGATGGGGGAAGAAAAGTAAGAGTTTTTTTGGGAACTCACGTTCGAAGAATCTCACAAGTCCACCTTTGCTGTTGCCATCTTACCGGAACCTCCACACTTGGTTTTCTTTCTGTAGGTTTCTGTTATGATTTTACATTTGTCCTAACATCTAATGGAAGAAAGGGAATTTCAAATGAGGGAATTTTTTTAAGTAAGTATAATTTTATGTAGGTTGTGTTTTAATCTGATAAAATCTGAACTTGTGCACATTTTCAAATCCTTCCAATTTTTTTTCTTTTTTTGAGTTGGAGTCTCACTCTGTCACCCAGACTGGAGTGCAGTGGCACGCTTCCAGCCACCGCAACCTCGACCTGCTGGGCTCTGGCGATCCTTCCGCCTCAGCCTTCCAAGTAGCTGGAACTACAGGCACGTGCTACCATGCCCAGCTAATTTTTTGATTTATTGTAGAGATGAGATCTTGCCATGTTGCCCGGGAGGGTCTCGAACTTGCGGACTCAGGCAATCCACTTACCTCAGCCTCCCAAAGCACAGGATTACAGGCTGAGCCACCAAGCCTGGATCTTTCCAATGTTAAACATTGATTTTCTCACCTCTCTCAGCCAGATATATTTTTGTCTTCACATGCACAGTAAAATATTGAATGTTTCTGAAAACCCAATCATTTCTTGATAGCTCACTCTTTTTTGTGACAATGCACTGTAATGTTAGAAGCATAAGACTATATCTGTCTTGTAAGATTTTATTCAAGAATAAAAATAATGTCCTTAACAGAATATGCATCAAACAGATGAACATTGGGTATTAGAGATTAATATTCCCAGTTATTCATTTTGGAGTCTCTAGTATATTTTCAGTTGAGCCCAGGAGACCAGTGGAAACCTTGATGCTTTTGAGTACTTATAAGAATGTAAGAACAGCCCAAGAATGGGAAAAAATACTTGCCAACTGTACATCTGACAAAGGCCTATCATCCAGGATCTACAAAGAACTCAAATGTGCCAAAAGGAAAAAAACAAACAATCATATTAAAAAGTGGGCAAAACATATGAACAGACAATTCTCAGAAGAAGACATATGAACAGCCAACAGATACATGAAAAAATATTCAGCCTCACTAATCATCAAGGAAATACAAATTAAAACCACATGGAGATACCACCTAACTCCAGTCAGAATGGCCATCATCAATAACTCAAAAAACAACAGATAGTCGAGAGGATGTGATGAAAAGGGAACACTTCTGCACTGTTGATGGGAGTGTAAACTAGTACAACCTCTGTGAAAAACAGTATGGTGTTTCCTAAAAGATCTAAAAATCGACCTTCCATATGGCCCAGCAATCCCCCTTATGGGAATATACCCAAAGGAACTCAAATCACTCTATAAAAAGATACCTGCACACAGATGTTTATTGCAGCATTATTCACAATAGCGAAAACATGGAACCAACTGTGCTGCCCATTGAAAGTGAACTGGATAAAGAAAATGTGGCCAGGCATGGTGACTCACACCTGTAATTCCAGCACTTTGAGAGGCATAGGTGAAAGGATTGTCTGAGTCCACAGGCTTGAGACCAGCCTGGGCAACATGACGAGACCTCGTGTCTGCAATAAATTTTTAAAAAATTAGCCAGTCGAGGTGGAGCACACCTGTAGTTCCAGCTACTTGGGCAGCTAAGGTGGAAGGATCACCTGAACCCAGCAGATTGAGGCTGTGGTGGCTGGGGGACAAAGTGAGACTCCGACTCAAAAACAAAAACAAAAAAGAATGAAAGAAAATGGGCCAGGCTCAGTGGTTCAGCCTGTAATCCCAGCACTTTGGGAGGCTGAGGCGAGTAGATTGCCTGAGCCCACAGGTTCAAGATCCATATGGGCAACTTGGTGAGACCTCGTCTCTACAATAAATCAAAAATTAGCCAGGCATGGTAGTAGTGTAGTTCCAGCTATCTGGAAGGCTGAGGCAGAAGGATCACTGGAGCGCAGCAGGTCAAGGCTGCGGTGGCCAGGAGCATGCCACTGCACTCCAGTCTGGGCGACAGACTCCAACTTGAAAGAGGGGGAAGGGAGGGAGAGAGAGGGAGGGAAAGAAAGAAAGAAAGAAAGAAAGAAAGAAAGAAAGAAAGAAAGAAAGAAAGAAAGAAAGAAAGAAAGCAAGCAAATGTGGTACATATACATAATGGAATATTACACAGTCATAAAGAACAACAAAATTATGGCCTTCACAGCAATTTGGATGGATTTACAGTCTATAATACTCACTGATTACTCACAGAAACAAAGATCTGAGAACTACATATACTCATTCATGAGTGGGCCCTGATCATTTATCATAATACTGTAAGAAAAGAATTGGCAGTAGGGAGACACTGCCAGGGGTGGAGAGGGAGCACATAACATCAACAAGGGTACCTAAACTTTACCTGTATGATGACCACTTATGTACCTAACCCTGAATTGTACTCCACATCTTTAAAATGAAAATAATAATTTTTGTAAAAGAGTGCAAGAAAATAGGGGGGGAAAAAGAGAAGAAAAATCACCTATCAGGTGCCATGTGTACTAGTGAGGGTTACAGGCAAACTTAAAGCCCAAATTTCTTCACCACAAAACAGTGTATCCATCTAACCAAAACCATGTGTACTGCTAAAGCTACTGAAATAAAAATAAACAAGAAAGAAAATGACTTTTTTTGAAAAAATCTTCTATCCTGAGATATTATCAACTTCAAATGATTTGCTTTATTTTAAAGCTATAAATGATTGACTATCAGAAAGATAATACTGTCTGAAATAATATATTTATATATATATATATATATATATATATACACATACATATATACTTATATAGAGGTAGACTGAACATCGCTAATCCAAAAATCCAAAATGCTTCAAACTCTGAAGTTTTATTTATTTATTATTATTATTTTAGACACAGAATCTCACTCTGTCATCCAGGCTAAAGTACAGCGGCATGGTCAAGGCTTACTGCAACCTCAAACTCCTGGGTTCTAGTGATCCTCCTGCCTCAACCATAGTTGAGTAGCCAGGACTATGGGCATGCACCACCTCATCCAGCTAATTTTTTGCATTTGTTGTAGAGATCAGGGGGGTCTCACTATCTTGCCCAGGCTGATCTTGAACTCCTGGCCTCAAAGGGTCCTCCCACCTTGGCCTCCCAAAACAGTGGTATTACAGACATGAGCCTCCATGCCTGGCCAACATTTTTTTTTTTTTTTTTAATGAGTCGGTGTCTCACTCTGTTGCTCAGACTGGGGTGCAGTGGCATGATCACTGCTCACAACAGCTTTGACCTCCTGGGTTCAGGTGATCCTTGCGCCTCAGCCTCCAGAGTAGCTGGAACTACAGGCCTGTGCCACCATGTCTGGCTAATTCTTTGAGTAGAGATAAGATCTCGTAAAGTTGCCCAGGTTGATTTCACACTCCTGGGCTCAAGTGATCCTTCCACCTCGGCCTCCCAAAGTGCTTTCACCTGAAACCTAAAACTTTTTGAACATTGACGTGATGCCATAAGTGGAAAATTCCCCAAGTGACAGGCCAAAATGCAGGTGCACAACACAGTTCATTCAGCCTGTTGTTTGTCGTTGCTGTTGTTAAACAGTGGATACAGGTATACTGGTAATACTACTGTGTTGCTTAGTTCCCCTGAGCACATTTTGTTTTCACTGTATTAATGATATGTCATGTTTACTACTGTTAAGTACTTATGTGAAAATAAGTGTAAGAAAATGATTGCTTATCAGTGGCATATTAATTCAGAGTCAGGAGTGATAGTAATGCCAAACAGTTTACAGATTGTCCACGTGGTAGCTGAGATAGTGAAACCTTTGCTCTCTGATGATCCAATGTGTACAAACCTTGTTTCATTCACAAAATCATTTAAATTATGATGCAAATTAAATTATTATTATCATTAAATTATGATTATCAGCCTATGTGTATAAGGTGTATATAAAACATAAATGCATTTTGTGTTTAGATTTGGGTCCCAACCCCCAAATACCTCATTGTGTATATCCAAATATTTCAAAATCTAAAAAAAATTTAAAATCTGAAACACTTCTGGTCCCAAGCATTTTGGATAAAAGATACTTGACCTGTACAACATACTAAATAGATGAGTCTCCATGCATCTACATCAATACTATTTAAAGTATAGTCCAAGGGATGGTGCCAAATGTAAATTGTTTACCCGTCCACAAGGAAATAAGTAAAAAATTGAGAACAAGATTTAGAAGCTTTCCTCCTTCCCTCCCTTCCTTCTCTTTTGAGACAAGGTCTCTGCTGCCCAGGCTGGAGTATAGTGGCATGATCACGGCTCAACCACAGCCGTGAAACTCCTGGGCTCAAATAATCTTCCCACTTCAGCCTCCTTCCTCAGCTTTCTTAGTAGCTGGGACTACCAGAAGATGCCACCATGCCCTACTAATTGTTTATTTTTTATTTTTGTAGAGACAAGTGCTCACTATGTTTCCCATGCTGATTTGAAACTCATGGATTCAAGCAAGCTTCCCACCTTGGCCTCCCAAAGTGCTGGGATTACAGGCATGAGCCATCGCACCCAGCCAGATTTACTTTTTTTTTTTTTTGAGTTGGAATCTCACTCTG
>NW_007248456.1:463332-468908 GCF_000164805.1 Carlito syrichta
TGTGTGTGTGTGTGTGTGTGTGTGTGTGTGTGTGTGTGTGTGTGTGTGTGTGTAGCTTGAAAGGGAAGATGAACAACAAAAGGAGAGAGGCTGGTAGTTGGAAAGTGTTTGAGATGAGATGGACCCTTTCTCTCATTTTTTCCCCACTATATTTTACCATAGAGTTTGCAGACTCAGACCCTACAGAGGAATGGAACACACAGGAAACACTAGGAAAATTCAGGAAACACTAGGAAAATATTCCTACATTCTGGAGCATCAAATGATGCCTCCAAACAAAAACTTTGAGCCCTGCAACTAGCTGAGTTTGTAGACAGGAATCCTTTCTCATCTGGTGGGCAACATTCTTGGGTTCTGATCCTATCTTGAGTTAGAAAACTAGCCATCCCATAACAATTGAAAAAGAAAGAAAACTTGTCATCCCAGACAGAGGTTTCCATGGGGCCTCTGCTCCAAGGAACTCTGGATGGTGGCTATCCTCTAGTTCTAGGGCTAGGCTGGCAATTGCTTTTTCTTCATTTCTTTTTTTTTTTTAATTAAATGCAGTGATCCCAAAAAAATAAAAATTAAAAAAACCTGAGAAGATAGATGAATTTTTCTCAACAAAATGTTGAGCATTTACAGAAAAAGGTTGTGGTTTCATATATCGTTAAGTATAAACATAATAAATGGTCTTTCTTAGTGTAACCACATGCAGTATTGAAACACTCTCAGGGTTGAAAGAGACATTAAGAACCAATTAGCCCAAAGACAAGTAAACTCCCACTGAGAAGTGGCCACCACTCTCTGCCTGGGAACTATGTGTGTCTCAGTGAGTGTTCCATCAGAAAATAGATGGCATAGTCTACAGGTGGTGGTGGTAGGTACACTTAAAGCCTAGACTTTGCCACTATACAGCGCAACCATGTAACCAAAAGCTATTCATACCCCCACAGCGACTGAATTAAAGAAAAACAATAAATAAGTAAGTAAAAAGAAAATAGATGGCACATTCTTTTTTTTTTCTTTTTTCTTTATTGTAGAAATGAGGCCTCACCAAGTTGCTCAGGCTGGTCTCAAACCCCGGTGCTCAGGCAGTCCTCTCACCTTGACCTCCCAAAGTGCTGGGATTATAGGTGTGAGCCATTGTGCCAGCTAGGTGGCACATTCTAACTGGGTAACTAGAAAGGACCTTTTTATAACAGTGTAGGTAGACTTTATGGAAACTAGTAAGAAATAATGCAGTACTTTGAGACTGGCAATATCAGGAAGCCTTTACCCACCCTGTGCCTGAAGGGTCCATGGAAAAGAACAGTTATAAGAACTCTGAGAGGGCAGCAATATGAAGAGGCTACCTGATAGGAGGTATGGCATCCAACAGAGGTGATGTTGGGTGGAGTGGGGTGTAGTTGTTCCATCAGTTCTTGACTTTGCTATAGAAAGGAATTTCAGAGCAAGTACAAATTATAGTTTAAGACAAAATTTTTTAGAAAGAAAAGACACACTCAAAGGAGGTGGGTGCCTTAAGAAAAAGGACATGTGTTTGTCTTTGACAAGAAGTTTTGTAAAATTTTACAATGATTAAGCAAACTGTTCCACATGAGCTAAGAGTGGAGGGCTGCCAGTATTTGATCACAAGTTTTGATTACCATCTCTCAACTTTTTAAGGGCACAAGGACCTTCTAAGTAATGAAAGTCACTGTCTAACTAGATTTGGGCTTTTTCTTAGAACATCATGTCTGTGAATTGGATAATTCTCTGTTGTTCCTGGAATTTACTGCACTGGTAGTTTCACATTCTGACCCACAAGGTGATTGGGTCCAATATGCCTAGCTGGTCAAGTGGAGGTCATGTACCTATAGGAAAGACACTGGAAGGTTTAACCATCTTGTTCCTCTGTTATATTAATTAGACCTACCTAAGAAAACTTATCTAAATACATCTAAACTATGTGCTGTGCTAACTATGCCTTCCTCAGAGGGATGCAGACAATCTGGGGTACTGTGACATAAAGAGAGCCAGGGGAATAAGTACCCTGTTCTTACTCTCCACCAACCCCTCCATTGGCCAAACCCAGCAAGAAGCAGGAGGATAGAATGGCCAGTTGGTGTGGCTTATATCAGTTCATCTCCCTTAGCACATAGCAGGGTGGATGTTCTAGAGAATATCCAAATAGAAAGCATCCAACCAGCCTCTCTGATGGCTTATTCCTCTCAAATGGCTCAATGAGATAATACATGCAAGACTGTTAGTGTGTACCATGTGCTATAGAAGCTCAATACATGCTGGTGTGTTGGATATAAAGTTTGGGAAAGGAAACAGAATCCGGAGACCCCAAACTCACTATGCCAAGGGGAAAGTTGAGCTTGGAAAGTGAGTCACACATACATAAAACCACCTTCCTTCTGTCCCTATGGATGACTGCAGCAATAGAGGGCTATGTGTCACCTCCCTCACAAATTACTCACAAGAAAATTTCTCACAGGCCCCCAAATCTTCCAGAATACAAATCCCCCTTGTGGACAAGCTCTAACATAGAGTTCAGCTGAATCTTCCTCCACTCTGTCTTTCCATATGTTTACTTTATCTTCTGTGAAATGTAGGTTTAAAGAGTGTATGAGGAACACATAACTGACTGTTTTCTCCTACTCCCTCTTTCATATATAGAATGTAAAATCACTAAGTGCAAATTGAAAGCCTTCACAAGAATGTAAGCCACTGCCTCATGACTTACCTTCCACTTTTCTCCCTTTTTTTCTTCTTTCCTCTTGTTCACTCTTTCCCCTTTAAATGTTGAACTCTTTCAAAGTCCTTTTTGGAAGAAAGGTACGAATCAGAGATGCTGCTGTCATTTGTGTTTTTTTTTTCTCTCTGAAGGGTGCAGGAAACAGTCAGAGGGGCACCTCCCAAAATGGCGCCAAACGCAGTAAAGTCACACTAGACAACAAAGGCCCTAGGTTCCGGCTTCTTCAAACATGTTTCCCCTAGCGCGCGTCCAATCATTTTTCCATAATGTAGCTAGCTTTGTTATATGTCCAATGGGCCTGCAACACGGCGTCTGCCCACCCTGCTCCCAGGCCGCTCCTCCAATAAAACCTAGCACTGCCCCTTCCGGCCGTCAGGCTAATAAATACAGCCCTCTCCCTGCAGTCTCTCTCTTGCTCTTCCTCGGTTACAGTCCCTTCCTGTAACTGCCCCTTTTAATAAATCTCTTGGTTCCGGCCAGGTGTAGAGTCCTTACTGGCGCTGAAGTCCTTTCATTGGTGCCATGACTCGAATCGGATGCTCTCCCACCCTTGTGTGGGTCTATCCCCGTAGGCGGGATCCCTGACCCAGTGCCGGTGGCCACTCCAGCCCTCCCGGACCTTCCCCACTGTTTTGAATGCATGAGCTGCATCCACCAGCGATCATTGGATAGTTGAGTTCCCCAGACACGGAAGCCTAAAACTTGCCCGGGTTCACCAGGGGGAACTAACCGTTGATTATTCGGCAGCCCCTCTGGCCCCCGGGCAAGGGGGAACGCACCCTGCCTCAGTCTTCATGACCACAGCGGACCCTAAAGGCTTCCTCTTCTCTTTTATCTCTCTCAGACTTTAAAACTCCCACAGCTGTTGGACTGCAGCGGGCTCCAGGGGTCCCATGTCTGCTAACCCACAGTGCTTTCCATAAAATTCTCTTCCTCTCCCCCCCCTTAAGGACTCCCACAGCTGTTAGGCTGCAGTGGGCCCCAGGGGTCCCACGACTGCTAGCCCACAGCTGATTCCAGAGGGCTCCCCATGTCTGTCGGGCAATAGCGGACTTCAGAGGCTCCCATGCCTATTGCCCCACAGAAAACCCTGTTTGACTGGCAGCAATCTCGAACACTCTCTCACCCGCTGCTCGATCAAGTGCTTTCTGTCTGTTCCAAAATTCCTTGCGCAAGGTGCCTTGACCCCTCGGTTCTCCAGGAGAACCCTGGTTGTGCCAAACCTCTGTGACGACAGACTTTGCCACAGCCACACTTCTCGGACAACCAACGCTTCGGGGGACGCCCTGTTTAGTCCACCTGTCCCACCATGGGAAGCTCGTCATCCTTGCCGGCCGATTCCTCCCTTAAATGCCTCTTAAACAATCTCACTACACTCTCTCTCTCCCCTGATATCAAACCCAAACGCCTAATTCGCATCTGCACACAGGACTGGCCAACAAATCCCTTAGACAACCAAAATCAGTGGCCCCCTCAGGGGTCCCTCAATCTGATATTATCCAGGACTTATATAATTTCTGTGAGCATTCAAAACGGTGGGTAGAGATTCCCTACATTCAGTCCTTTTCTCTCCTCTGTAAATACCCCCTCTACAGCTTCTCTCCCTCCCACTGTTCCACATGCGTCCATGCTTCCTCCTCTAAACTACCCTCCCACCACTGTAGACATTGCAAATACCATTCCTGCTCCCTCCTCCCCTGTCTCAGATTTCGACCCTGCAGCCTTGCTCCCCTCCGCGAAGTAGCGGGCGCAGAGGGTATTGTTCAGGTGCACGTCCCCTTCTCTATCTCAGACCTCTCACAAATAGAAAAATGTCTTAAATCATACACAAATAATCCTGCCACCTCCCTCCTCTATTTCTAACTTCAACCCAGCAGATAGACCTCCTATAGTCTGCTTTTGCTATTCCACTCTCCATCAGTTTCTCCTCCTTCTCACCCTCCACCTTTATCTGGAAAAGAAGGGCTGGCGTCTATGGCCGTGGCACCTAACCCTGACCTTCAGTCTTTCTCTTTTACCTTCAGAGAAAGGACCAGTGCCAAAGGCCATGGCACCTGACCCCAGTCTCCAGCCTTTCTCTTTTGTCTTTGGAGGAGGGGCTGGGGTCTCTGGCCGGGTTGCCTAACTCTGGCCTCCAGCCTTTCTCTTTTGTCTTTGGAAGAGGGGCCGGTGCCAAAGGTCACAGTGCTTGACCCCAACCTCCAGCCTTCTCACCCCCCTCCCCTCACTGCTTGATAACCCCCTGGTGGCAGCCCTACAAGCTACAAGTCACCACCCCCACATGTACTTAAAAAACTCATTCAACTTTCCACATGGCTTAATAGGTCTCTTCTCAAGGGGGTGGCTAGGACAAAAGGATGTTAAAAAAATTCTTCTTTGTTGTTTTCTTATGATAAATTTCTCTCAATTTATATCTAAACTGGGACCATATCAACCTTCTTCCCAGACAAAAGTAAAGGGATCATGTAAATAAATCCTGTTAGCTAACTACAAAAAAGGTGTTAATAAATAGGCTAACTAGGACAGAATAAAAGAGGTTTTTCAAAGACCAGATAAAAATCCAGCAATGTTTCTCAGTCACCTCTCTAAGACATTGCAGCAATTTACTAATATTGATTTAAACTCTGTGAAAGGACAATCTCTTTTGGCTATGTATTTTATCTCCCAGTCAGCACCTAATATTAGGCGCAAACTCCAAAAATTAGAAAAGGGCC
This sequence comes from Carlito syrichta, assembly GCF_000164805.1. NCBI lineage: Eukaryota > Metazoa > Chordata > Mammalia > Primates > Tarsiidae > Carlito > Carlito syrichta. Next base: position 468,772 of record NW_007248456.1, read on the forward strand.
CACAAATCCCTCAATTAGAGCTATTAGACACGGCCTTTAAAATCTTTGGCAACCAAGAGGAGGAAAGAATACAGGACCACCAACATAAGCAGGAAGCACTTCAGCTTTTATCTACCACTTTAGCAGAAAAAGCCACC
>NW_007248456.1:469048-472886 GCF_000164805.1 Carlito syrichta
GCCCCAATGTCTTCGGAACAAACTATTAAACCAACCAAGCCTAGGGTGGAAATATCAATAGCTGGTGGGGTTATATCATTTGTTATTAATACGGGGGTTACATGCTCAACTCTACTTAAATTTCCTGGTCCACTCCTTCCTTCACCCTTTTTGGTTGTGGAGGTACAGGGCATTATATCCAGGCCCCTCACTACGCCATTACTTCCATGTGTTCTGGGAAATAAAATATTTCAACACTCTTTCCTTGTTATGCCAACATGTCCAGCTCCATTATTGGGAAGGGACATTATGACAAAAATTAAAGCTCATATTATTCTTTACCCTGAGCCATCACTACTGTGCTTTTTGGGTGCCTTTGTATAGCTTTGGATTCCCCTAATAGTTCTATGTTGGATTCTATCTAAGCCCTTCCACTGCATACAAACTTATTGCTTTAGTTAGAGCTCTAAGGTTAGGAAAAATGTAAAAAAGTTATTGGTGTAAGATATGTTTTTAGTAAAAAAAGGATAAAAAAATATAAATAATTATATTTAAAAAATCTTGTGGTACAATTTTATTCTATAATAAAATGGCTGGTTAAAGAAAGTATAAAACAAAAATAGAAGGTTTAAGCATGTCAAAAAATGGTATAAGTTTATCGAACATGGTAGGTAAAAGTTTGTGAAAAGAAGTGAAAAAATTCTATAAACACTCAGGCTTCAAAAAGGTTCCATAAATTTACCATTAATATCAATTACACTAATGCTAGGCCTACATGCTACTCCAAGACCAGAACATGAGCTTCTTAATTAATAATCTCTAAAAAAAAAAAAATTTTTTTTTCTCCTTTAAACAACAGAGGAAAAAAAAAAGAGAGACAAAATTTAATTAGCCCTCTCTCACTGTCTTTGTTACAAAAGAGCGAGGTTTTTTTTCCTTTTCAAAATCGTTGGACTATCGTTTTGGCTAAATAAGTAACTTTTACAATAACTACTGTGATTTTGTGTTATAGCATGCTTTTAAAGACTTTGGTACTTAAACTCTTCAAGTTCTTAATTCAGTCTCTAGGGTGAGATAAGCAGCAAGCTCCAGGAACCACACCTACCCCACCCCCTCCTAAATTGCCTAAAGGCCAGGTAAACTGATTTCACTAACAACACTGCCAAATGGCTAACGAACTTTAAAATCTCCTTCCAGGCACAAGGCTTACTCTCCAACATAGGGCGAGTGGCAGAATAACCTGGGCTTCACTCTCCAACATATCAATTGTTGTAAAAGTACATCAGACCTATTATAAAAACAAAGGAAACTGTTGTCTCCTGCCAATGTTTACCTGTTTTAAGTTCTCAATTTAAGCTATAACCGAACTACATGTCTCTAATGTTTTTCAATCTTTCTTCAGACTTTATATCAAAGTGGCTATATTTCCTTGTTAAAATACAACTATAGATAATTTACAAAAAAAATATTTCAACTTATGTTAATAAATACATACAATTTATGGAGCTTTCACTTTTCCAACATTGTTTTTTGGGACAATAACTCTTTTCATCATCGTTTACTTAATAATCTTTGCCTATGCTCTCACTTGATGTTTTATTAAATCCAAATAGCATTTGCTTAAGGTTCTGCCATTTCCTGTTCATGCCCTTAGAAATAAATAGGTAGAGACATCGCTACGGCCCCATCTCCGCAGAAAGTAGATACAAAAAAAAATGATCTTCATCCCATTTCCCGGGATTATAAAAATATTTTCAAGAGCAGGAGTATAAAAGGTACCTATGAAAACCTAAAAAAAAAAAAAAACTTAGCTTATTTTTAGTCTTTTGGCCTCAGTGTAGTGATTAACAAACATTCAGACGTTCTACTGAAAGACAAACAGCAGCCTATCCCGTCCCCTCTAGGCAAATCTTCAGATACAAGATCAGGCACTCATTCCTTTTTGATACTGCCTCAATGTCCCGTACCTCTTATGGGCAGGGACATTCTAGCCAAATTCCAGGCGTCCATCACCTTTAACCTAAATATAGCCCTTAACAACCCATCTCCCACAACTTTTTGGCCCTCCTAACTACTAACGATTCCCCAACTGGCTCACTTCCTCCTTTACCCCCTTCTATAATAAATCCTCAGGTATGGGACATAAACTCCCCCTCCTTCTTGTCCCGACTCACTACCCATCCAAATCCAAATCCAAACAAACATCCTGGATTCAGAGCAAAAAAAGTATAACCCTTGGCCCCTTTCCTTTCTTGGCTTAATTGCCATCCTCCTTACTATATTACTTATTTGGTCAACACCTACAAATTGGCCATCCACAGCCAAAGCTTTGTTGGCTATTACATACCTCCTCATTATAAATAGGTTCATTCAAATTCACCCCTTACAGCACTATGTTCATCAGCCTAACCCTCCTTCCCCTATTAATTTTAACCCACCTCAACGGTGAAACAACTCCACCCGTCCCACCATTTGCAGGAGATTCTTTGTAGAAGAGTTCTGGACTTCTAAAGGTCACTCACATACCCAACGTCTGGCCACAGCAGACTGCCAGCCATATGGCTGCCAGTCTCGAGTTTCTATCCCCATCTCTCTCTCTTCCATGCACTCACTTTCTTTAACATGGCACAAAATACCTCTATTCTGCTTTCTTTTTGACCAAACCTGAGATTATTGTAAACAAAACCCTGAAATTTATGGGGGATGTCCAAAAGTCTCTTGCATGCTCCACTCCATAAAGATAGAAAAGTTTGATGGTGATAAAGACATTTTTCTTTTCACTTCACAAGGTGGAGACCAATTCTACTTAAACATCAAACATCCCTGGGATGACATGTGGGCAAAAGGGGTGATAGGCAAAGTATACACCAGAATCCAAGACTCCACCCCAGCAGGAACCATCAAAATTTACCACACCTATGTCCAAATTCAGTCAAATATCCCAAACCTAGCCCCTGAAATAACAAAACAAGAGGCAATATTACAAACCTCCACACAACAGACAGCCAAAGTCACCCCATTTTCCTGGCTCTCGGTAGTCCAACAGGGAGCACGTTTTCTCAACTACTCACATCTAGGCAACTTTTCTAGCTGCTTCCTATGTGCAGCCCTCAGTCGCCCCCCATTTATGGCAGTACCATTCATAGGAAATCTTACCACCTGCTGCACACAAAATCCTACTGTTCATTTCCCCCCACTATCAGGAATTCCCCTGTTCACAACCTCAACTCAACCATCACTTGTCAACATTACCTGTGCCCCACCTGGCTTCTTCTTCTGGTAAAGCAGCACCCTTACTAAAACCTTTAAGTCATCATGTGTCCAGGTCACCCTGGTACACACAAGGGGAATTTGCAGCAAAATACACAATAAACAAACCTACAACATTGATATTGTCATCCCACCCCCACCAAAAATGGGCAGTCTTTCTCCCTGTAATCGCAGGAGTCTCTCTTGCCTCTGCTCTGGCAGCAGCAGGCTTGGGTAGTGGGGCCCTAGCATACAGCATTACCTCCTCCCAAGACCTAGCCAATAAACTACAACTTGCATTAGAGACTTCAGCAACCTTCCTAGCCTCCTTACAACGCCAAATCACCTCATTAGCCCAGGTCACCTTACAAAACCGGTGAGCCTTAAATCTTCTAACGGCTGACAAGGGAGGCACTTGCCTCTTTCTTGGAGAGGAATGCTGTTATTACATCAACAAAACTGGCCTAGTAGAAGAAAACCTAAATGTCCTCAATCATCTAAGTGATGAATTAAAACAGCACCGCCAACAGCCAGACTCTTCTCCTTTCATCTGGTTACAACACCCTCTTGTCACCTGGCTGGCCCCACTCCTAGGCCCTGTCATTCTAAT
>NW_007248456.1:473330-476873 GCF_000164805.1 Carlito syrichta
CAGCAGGAAGCAGCCAGAAAGAATAACGACGCCCCTCCCCCAAAGAAACAGAAAAGGTGGGAATGAAGGGTGCAGGAAACACCCAGAGAGGCACCTCCCAAAATGGCACTGAACGCGGTAAAACCACACTAGACGACAAAGGCCCTAGGTTCTGGCTTCTTCACGCATGGTTCCCCTAGCGCGCGTCCAATCATTTTTCCATAATGTAGCTAGCTTTGTTATACGTCCAGTGGGCCTGCAACATGGTGTCTGCCCACCCTGCTCCCAGGTCGCTCCTCCAATAAAACCTAGTACTACCCCTTCCGGTCGCTGTCAGGCTAATAAATACAGCCCTCTCCCTGCAGTCTCTCTCTTGCTCTTCCTCGGTTACAATCCCTTTCTGTAACTGCCACTTTTAATAAATCTCTTGGTTCCGGTCAGGTGTAGAGTCGTTACTGGCGCCGAAGTCCTTTCACTCTCTCTTTTTTATAATGTGTCCTAAAACCTTGGTTTACATTTTTATAGTCCCAGAACTTGTTACTCAGAATTGTTACTCAGGTGTGCACATATTTAGCTGAAAAAAAGACTGTTTGATGGCTGAATTTGGATCTCAAGTCATAATTTCTATTGAGTAGATTGCAGAAAACATAGTCTCACCAAATCATTTTTGAAAAATTCATTTTCTTTAGATAAATTGCCAAATTCTGGATTTTTCCTTTTACCTCTGTGAAAATAATTAATTCAAAATTCAGCTGTTGAAACTTTAAAAATATTTTGAGCCTTAAGAAATGTGATTATGCCGGGCTTGGTGGCTCAGCCTGTAATCCCGCGCCTTGCGAGGCTGAGGTGAGTGGATTGCCTGAACCCACGGGTATGAGACCCGCCTGGGTAACTTGGCGAGCCCACATCCCTACAATAAATCAAAAAATTAGCCGGGTGTGGTAGCACGCCTGTAGTTCCAGCTACTTGGAAAGTTGAGGAGGAAGGATCGCCGGAGCCCAGCAGGTCGAGGCTGCGGTGGCCGGGAGCGACCACTGCACTCCATTCTGGGCGACAGAGTGAGACTCCAGTTCAAAAAAAAAAGAAGAAAAAAAGCCATATGGAAAAGAAAACAAACTCTAACTATTAAATAGTTATAACTCGTAAACTAGCCTGGTATAGAAAATGTTGTCATTCTGTTATATTTCTTTGTTTTCTTTCTATATGATCAAAACCCTAACTTTTTTTTTTTTTTGAGTTGGACCCTCACTCCGTCGCCCAGACTGGAGTACAGTGGCCGCTCCCAGCCACCGCAGCCTCGCCCTGCTGGGCTCCGGCGATCCTTCTGCCTCTGCCTTCCAAGTAGCCGGAGCTACAGGAGTGCGCTACCACACCTGGCTAATTTTTTGATTTATTGTAGAGATGAGGTCTCGCCAAGTTGCCCAGGCGGGTCTCAAACCCGCGGGCTCAGGCAATCCACTCACCTCAGCCTCCCAAAGTGCTGGATTACAGGCTGAGCCACCAAGCCCAGCCAAAACTCTAACTTTTAACTTCTGAGGACTGACCCCATTTTTCTGGAGTTCATATTTACCGCAGGCTTGGGGCTCGAATAAACCCTATAATTGATCATATTTTCTGACTCTCATTATTTGAGGTTGACATCTTCTTTTCTCTTTTTTCCCCTTCTCCAAGCCTGATCTAAATTTCTAGAAGATTCTTGTGGATTTTCTAGGCATAATGGTATCTGATTCATTGCCATTCTCTGTCCTCTGTTGTGATATTATCACACATTCCTTCCAGTTCTGTGGTTTACAACATGCCCTTGCCCTGAGTCTTCAGGGCTTATCCTTAATATTCCCAGTCAAGTTTTGGAAGTAAAAATAAAGAGACAAACCTAAAAATCTTTCACCCTCACTTGCCCCCCTTGGCTAGATTCCTTCGTGCAGTGTCTGCACAACTTCACACAGCAGTCTTCACAACTTGGTGATAAGGTGTGTTATTCAGCATCAAATGTCATAGAATTCTTTCTGAAGTAGCTGAATTAAATAGCAGAGTAACTGAATTAAATTAGCATTATTATTAAATAATGTTCAATCAAACAGAAACAGTCAGCTGTGATCTTATTTATTATAAAATTGACTGCAGAGGTGCTTTGTAGTTATTAGGAAGTGAACAAGATTGACCACTAAATAATCACACATCTATGATATTTGACCTTCCTCATCAGGAGACACTTTAATTTTCATAGATCTGTTAGCCTGAGGTTTGGTTCTCCATTGAGTTTGTGATTCTAGATAACACCTTTCCTCTTTTGGTCTCACCTGATATAAAAATGGAAACGCATTTACTGTAGTCTCTGGAATTCCATTTGGTATATGCTACAAAGGAATGAAGGAATAAAACAAATAATAATAATTTGATTTTGTAAAATGTGCCCCAGAAGGATATTTGCACAGCTTCAAATGTTCTGAATATTGGAATTTTGACATTTTGAAATAAGATTAATATGGTCTGCAGTTATGCCAATATTCAGACTGATAAAGAATGGTGCCATTTTTAGACCTGAAAGTCATCACCTAAATCTGACAACGAATGACAATGGAGTGTGGAGTCAAGACAGTCATGAGGATTTAGTCAATCTACACCCACCCTTTTTGGTTAGCTCTGAGCAGATGACAATTCAAAACTTAGTTCCTTTTTCCATGTTAACATGTATGTATCCAAAAGGAAAGTAAACTTAATAAAGGAAAGTATGTTCCATCTTCAACATATGTACCTGGGTAGTCCAGTAGTAATCTTAACTTGCTGAGGGCCTTGTTAAAGTATATAAAACAGCAAGTATTTACATAGGTCTTCATTGCTAGACTTCAGTGTACTCTCAATGTATTATTATTGTAACTTCAAGAGGTGTAGTGTTTAGGCCAAGCCTGGCAGCTCGTGCCTTTAATCCCAGCATCTGGGAGGCCAAGGCAGGAGGATAACTTGCAGTCAGGAGTTTGAGGCCAGCCAGGGCAACATAGCAAGATCCAATCTTTACAAAATAAAAATGAAATTAGCCAAGTATGGTGGTATGTACCTGTAGTTCCAGCTATTTGGAAGGCTGAGATTTCCAAAGAAGTCCCAGTCTGAGCTCAGGAGGTTGAGGCTGCAGTGATTGCACCACTGCACTCCAGTTTGAGCCACAGAGTGAGATCCTGTGTCTAAAATAATAAAAAATAAATAAATAAAAGTAGTGTTTAATGCTCATTGACAAGAGAAAAACCAGCAACAATGGTAGAGATGATAATAGCAAACACCTGGTTAGTGATATGTCTGTACTGGGCTCTGTGATAAGCACTTTACATATATTAATTCTCCCAACAAATCTATGATGTCATTACTATTCCTCTCATTCCGATTTTACTGATTTAGCAACTGAGGCAGCCTTCTTGTTATGAACTGAGTTGTGTCCCTTCAAAATTCATATGTTGAAGTCTTGATCCCTATGACCTTCAAATATGGCTGTATGGCCGGGTTTGGTGGTTCAGCCTGTAATCCCGCGCCTTTGGGAGGCTGAGGTGAGTGGATTGCCTGAGACCGTGGGTT
>NW_007248456.1:477130-502061 GCF_000164805.1 Carlito syrichta
AACTCAAAAAAAAAAAAAAAAAAAAAAATGGCTGTATGGGTTATAAGATCTTTGTCTGTGGTTTTTTGAAGCAGGATCTCACTCTATTGCCCAGGTTGGAGTGCAGTGACATAATCACGGCTCACTGCAGCCTCGACCTCCTGGGCTAAAACAATACTCCCATCTCAGCCTCCAGAGTAGCAGGGACTACAGGCATGAGCCACCATGCCCAGCTAATTTTTTTATTTTTTTATAAGGTCAGGCTATGTTGCCTAGGCTGGCATCAAACTCCTGGGCTCAAGTGATTCTTCCTGCCTTGGCCTTCTGAATAGCTGGGATTACAGGTGTGTGCTACCACATCCAGCTAGTTTTGTTGTTGTTGTTGTCGTAGAGACTAGGTCTCACCATGTTGTCCTGGACTTAAGCAGTTCTCTTGCCTCGGCCTCCCAGAGTGCTGGGATTACAGGCATGAGTCACAGCACCCAGTCTGTAGAGTCATTTTTCTCATCGTAGTAATATATACTAGACCCTCACAAATAAAGATTTTCTTTATATATGTATTTTTTTTTTTTTTTTTTGAGTCGGAGTCTCACTCTGTCGCCCAGACTGGAGTGCAGTGGCCGCTCCCGCCCACCGCAGCCTCGACCTGCTGGGCTCCGGCGATCCTTCCGCCTCAGCCTTCCGAGTAGCCGGAATTACAGGCATGCACTATACCACGCCTGGCTGATTTTTTGATTTATTGTAGAGATGAGGTCTCACTGCCCAGGCGGGTCTCGTATATATGTGATTTTTACTTGCAAAAAGGTACCTTTACTCCGTTTTCAGGGCTTCCTCTGTGTCCATAGTATCTCCAAATAATCATCTCAAAATAATCCTTAGGCCAAAGAGTCATATTTGGGTGTGGCATGTTCTGGTCTTCTACAGAAACAAAATATAAGCCACATAAACCTGTAAGTTCTGGCCCAGTGGCTCACACCTATAATCCCATTTTGGGAGACCAAGGTGAGAGGATTGCCTGAGCCCACGGTTTCGAGACCAGCCTGGGCAACTTGGTGAGACCTCATCTTTACAATCCATCCAAAAATTAGCCAGGCATAATGGCGCATGCCTGTAATTCTAGCTACTTGGAAGGCTGAGGCAGAAGGATCACCTGAGCCCAGCAGGTCGAGGCTACGGTGGCCATGTGTGCCACTGCACTCCAGGCTGGGCGACAGAGTGAGACTCCAACTCAAAAATAAATAAACAAATAAATAAATAAATCGGTAAACTCTACAATAAGTTAGAAAGGGATGAGTGATACAGATTAAAGTAAAGCGGTAAAGGAGCAGGGAGTTCTGTGTGTGTGCCTGTGTGGGTGTTAACATCAAGGATGATGAACAGGAGATGCCTCACTGAGGTGAGCTCTGAGCACAGAGAAGAAGAAACAGAGGGACCCATGCGAATGTCTGGCAGAAGAGCATGCCAACAAGAGTAAACAGTCAAGTGCCAAAGCCCTTGTGGAGGTGTCTGGAGCATTGCAGACAAAGCCGGGAGGCTCCTGAGGATGGAATGAAACAAGGATGCAGGGAGGAGCAGGAGAAGAGGTCAGAGAAGTGGGAGGAGCAGCCAGGTCCTGTGGCTGACCATGTTAGCCTCTTGAGACACCTTGGGAGGGGGTGTTGCTGGGTTGGTTTTTTTTTTTTTTGAGTTGGAGTCTCACTCTGTCGCCCAGACTGGAGTGCAGTGGCCGCTCCCGGCCACCGCAGCCTCGACCTGCTAGGCTCCGGCGATCCTTCCGCCTCAGCCTTCCGAGTAGCTGGAACTACAGGCGCGCGCTACCACGCCCGGCTGATTTTTTTTATTTATTGTAGAGATGAGGTTTTGCTGCCCAGGCGGGTCTCGAACCCGCAGGCTTAGGCAATCCACTCACCTCGGCCTCCCAAAGCGCGGGATTACAGGCTGAGCCACCGAGCCCGGCCGAGTTGGTTTTTACTTATTTATTTTTAAGAATCTTTTTCAGAGATAGGATCTTGCTTTGTCACGCATGCTGAAAAGCGCAGTCATGTGGTAATAGCTCAAGGCAACCTCCATCTCCTGGGCCCAAGGGATTCTCAAGCTTTAGTTCCTTGGGTAGACTTTTTAAAATTTTGTTTTGCTGTATTTTATTTTATCTTATTTATTCATTTTTTTTTTTTTTGAGACAGAGTCTCACCCTGTCACACAGGCTGGAGTGCAGTGACACGATCATGGCTCACCACAGCCTCAGCCCCCAGAGTTCACGTGATCCTTCCACTTTAGCCCTTCTGGGTAGCTTTGACTACAGGCATGTGCCACCACACTCAGCTAATTTTTTTTTTTTTTTTGTAGAGACAAGGTCTTACTCTGTTGCCCAGACTGGTCTTGAACTCCTGGGCTCTAGCAATCCTCTCGTCTCAGCTTTCCAAAGTGCTGAGAGTATAAGCATTAGCCACCACACCCAGCTTTATTATTTTTAGATCAGTTTTAGGGTCACACAAAACTGAGAGGAAAATCAAAGATTTCCCATATGCCACCTGTCCCAACACATTCATTGCCCTCCCCATATCAATATATCATACCAGAGCGGTGTATTTGTTATCATAGATAAACCTGCATTGACACTCAAAGTCCACAGTTTACATGAAAGTTTACTCTTGGTGTTGCACATGCTGTGGACCTAGACAAATGGAACGTGTTCATCACTGTTGTATCATACAGAGTATTTTAGCTGCCCTCAAAATCCTCTGTGCTCTACCTATTCATCCACCCCTCCTCCCCAAATCCCTGGCCACCACTCATCTTTTTATTGTCTCTATAGTTTAACCTTTTCCAAAATGTCTATAGTTGGAATCATACAGTTTTTAGTCTTTTCAGACTGGCTTCTTTCATTTAGTAGTGTGCATTTAAGTTTCCTCCAAGGCTTTTCATGGCTTGACATCTCATTTATTTTTAGGACTGTATAATATTCCATTGTCTAGACATACCACCGTTTATGGATTCATTCGTCTATTAAAGGATATCTTGTTTGTTTCCATTTTTGACAACTATGACTAAAGCTGCTGTAAAAATCTGTGTGTAGGTTTTTGTGTGAACATAAGTGAGTCGTTTCTTTGGGTAAGCACCAAAGAACATGACTGCAGGCTGTTATGGTAAGGGTGTGTTTAGTTTTGGAAGAAACTGCCAAACTGTCTTCCAAAGTGTCTGTACCATTTTGTATTCCCACCAGCAATGAATGAGGGTTCCTGTTGCTTCCACGTCCTTTCCAGCATTTAATGTTGTCAGTGTTCCGAATTTTTAGCCTTTTTTTTTTTTTTTTGAGAGACAGGGTCTCACTTTGTCACCCAGGCTGGAATGCAGTGGCACAATTATGGCTCACTGTAGCCTTGAACTTCTGGGCTCAAGCGATCCTCCCACCTCAGCCTTCCAAGTAACCAGGACTATAGGCATATGTCACCACTGATTATTTAATTTTTTTGTAGAGACGAAGTCTTATTATGTTGCCCAGGTTGTTCTAAAAATCCTGGGCTCAAGCAATCCTCCTGCCTTGGTCTCCCAAAATGCTGGGATGAAAGGCATGCGCTATGATGCCTAGCAAATTTTGGTCATTCTACAAGTGTATAGTGGTATATCATTGTCATTTTGATTTGCATTTCTTTAATGACATAGTGAAGAGCATCTTTACATATGTGTATTTGTCACCTGTATATCTTCTTTGGTGAGGTATTTATTAAGGTCTTTGGCTCATTTTTTAGTTGGGTTGTTTTTTTTTTAAATTTTGAGTTTTAAGAGTTCTGTGTATAATTTGGATAACAGTCCTTTATCAGATATATCTCTTGCAAATATTTTCTTTGGGAAGACTTTGAGCAGAGACATTGGATGATCTGACTTTTGCTGTAAATGTATCATCTGGATGTTATATTGAGAACAGAGACTATGTTTGTAGGCATTGGGTGGGATGCTGGTAGGCTAGGGCAGAAAGAAGAGACATGGGTTAGAAGGTTATTACCATAACCTGGGAGCTCTGGAGACTGTCACTAATTCCTACTAGAGCAATGAGAATGGCCTGAACCAGACAGTTGCCCTGGAGATGATGTGAACCATCAGATTCTGATTATCTTTTGAAGGTAGAGCTTGTAGAATCTGCTAATAAATTGGAGGTGAGACAGAAAGATCAGCCAGGCTTGGTGGCTCAGCCTGTGCCAGCACTTTGGGCTGAGGCTGAGGTGAGTGGGTTGCCTGAGCCCATGGGTTTGAGACCAGCCCAGGCAACTTGGCAAGACCTCGTCTCTACAATAAAAAAAAAATTAGCGGGGCATGGTGATGCGTGCCAGCAGTTCCGGCTACTTGGAAGGATCCCCGGAGCCCAGCAGGTCAACCCTGGGGTGTTCGTGACTGTGCACTCCAGCCTGGGAGACAGAGTGAGACTCTAACTCAAAAAAAAAGAAAGATAAAAGAAAGATAAGCATACAGATGACTCCAAACTGTTTGGCCTGACCAATAGGAAAGGTGAAGTTGGCATTAACTGAAGTTGAGGAAGATTTAAAGAGGACATGTTTGGTAGAATCAGGAGTTCAGTCTAGATATATTACATTTGACAGGACTATAAGACCTCTGTGATTTGGAGACCATCATACTTAGTGACCTATCAAAGAAACAAAGAACTGAATACTGCATGTTCTCACTCATACGTGGGCCCTGAACAATAATCACAGGAATGCAAGGGAGAGATCACTGGGCACTGCTAGGGGAGGGAGGAAGGGAAGAGGCAGAGCCACGTGTCAACAAAAAGGGTACCAGATTCATTACCAGGGGAAGGAGGGTAAGTCAGAAGTCCAAACTTCACCTGCCTGCAGCCTACCTATGCAATTAACCTTCACTTTTACCCCACATCTCTATAATAAAATAAAATACATTATGTATCCATTTTTTAAAAATGACCTCTTTTACAGGCAGAACAATGATCCCCTAAAGGGGTCATTCCAGGTCCTGATCCCCGAAATCTATAAATATGTTTGATTACATGGGAAAGGGAAGTTAAGGTAGCAGATGAAATTAAGACTATATGGCCGGGCGTGGTAGATCATGCCTGAAATCTTAGCACTTTGGGAGACGAGATGGCAAGAGGATCGTGTTTGAGCCCAGGAGTTCGAGATCAGACTGGGCGACATAGTAAGACCTTGTCTCTACAAAAAATTTTTTAAAAATTAGCTGGGCATAGTGGTGCTGCATGCCTGTAGTCCCAGCTACTCAGGAGACCGAGGCAAAAGAATTGCCTAAACCCAAGAGGTCGAGGCTGCGGCCAGTCATAACTGTGCCACTGCACTCTAATCTGGGTGACAGAGTGAGACCCCGACTCAAAAGGAAAAAAAAAAAAAAATGGAGTAGAGAAAGGGTAGTGGCCGGAGTTGAAAGTCAGCTTTGAAGTGTGAATGAGAAATAACAGCATATTTGTATAATGAGAATGCTGATGAGAATGATCCAGCAGAGAGAACCAGAGAGGTTAGGTCATTTACTCAAGGTCACATTGACTATGTGAAGCAGAGATGAGCCATCCTGCTGAAGTCATCCTAGCTGAGCTCATCCCAGAAGAGGAGCTATTTAGCCAACCTGCTCACTCCTGAGGAAGCCCAACCAAGACAGGAAGAACCATTCAGCTGAGCCCAAGTCAAATTGCTGACCCAGAGAACTGTGAGCTTAATCAATGGCTGTTGAGTTAAGCTATTAAGTTTATAGTTTATTGTTATGCAAAAAAGTACCTGATAGTAGGTCAAATTAGTCCCCCTGTGTTTAGGTTGCAGTTGGCCACATACATTTAAGATTATAACTGCTAGTGTGAGGTGTAAGAGGCATCGCTGGACTCATTGAGATGAGGTTATAAGCGATCTTTTGCTCTCCAAGTTCTGCTCAGTTACAATAATGTATGTTTTATGCTAAGTTTCTACTTTTCTTTTTCACTAGAAAACATAGAAATGTAATCACCTTCAGTGATGTATTTATGACATGAAAATTGGTACTTCTTTCTCTCAATAGGTGGCAAAATAAGAACAAGTAACACAATCCTTGCTTTCTGAATGCTTGTCTGGACAACGCTTGGTAACTGCTTTCTCTTGTCCCAAACGATGCTATAATTTAAATATTTTACAGTTTGTCTTCATTTCTTTTGTAAAATCATGAGGAGGTAGTCTGCAGCTCAATATTTTTTGAAAACATTTCCCAAAGCCTTAACTGGCCTTAGTTCTGATCCACAAGTCATTGTATAAACTCACTTTCAAGATATTATGACTTTGACGCAAGAAAAATTGTGATGGTCACAAATTTGCCAACTTTTTGGCTATAAGTATTAAAATAGAACCTAGGAGTAAATTTATTCTGGGCCGAGTTTGGTGGCTTAGCCTGTAATCCTAGCACTTTGGGAGGCTGAGGCAAGTGGATTGCCTGAGCCCACGGTTTCAAGACCAGCCGGGCAATTTGACAAGACCTCATCTCTATAATAAATCAAAAAATTAGCTGGACGTGGTAGTGCATGCCTGTAGTTCTGCCTACTTGGAAGGCTGAGGCAGAAGGATTGCCAGAGTCCAGCAGGTCTACGCTGGGGTGGCCATGTGTCACTGTACTCCAGCCTGGGTGACAGAGTGAGACTCCAACTCAAAAAAAAAATTATTCTGGATGAATCCATTCCTTTTCTCTTATCTAGGAAGCCAGGAAGATAAGGGGGTTAAGAAGCACAGTATCATATGCTGAGTAAGTTTCTGAGCACCTCCTGTCCTGAAATCATTTCTGTGTTTCCTCTTTCCAGTAGGATAAGCACATGGCAATTTGCCTTGGGGTCACAGTCCCTTTAGCCTCCCTTCTCTCTCCTCTCGCATAGACCTCAAAATCCCATATTCAGAGGAACTAGGAAGCACTATGTGCTTGCTGATCATTTCTTTGTATAAATTTAGTAATTTCTACTTTTACTAGAATTTCTGTTATTGACCTGCCTGCACACCAGGCTTTGTGTACTTTTGATGTAAGAAAGATCTAGCATACTATATCTTTGCAAACCAGGTGAGAAGCGTGCATGATTTCCTTTTGGTAAGGGGCAGCAATTTGCAAGTTTAAGTCTAAGAAATGTGTTTTCTGCCAGGCACAATGGCTTACGCCTGTGATCCCAGCACTTTGGCAGGGGGATTGCTACAGCATAGGAGTTTGAGACCATAGTAGTATAGGCAACATAGAAAGACCTTGCCTCTATGAAATTTAAAATAATTAGCTGGATTGGTGGCACGTGCCTACTCAGCTACTTGGTTGGCTGTGGTGGAAGGATCACCTGAGCACAGGAGTTGGAAGTCGCAATAAGCTGTGATCGTGCCACTGTACTCCTGTCTGGGCAACAGAGTGAGAATCCCAACTCAAAAAATAAAACAAAACAAACTTTTATGGACAAGAATAATAGTCAACACATCACTGTGCCTTTGGGTAAACACATATCGTTTCTCTTTTCTTTTTTTTTTTTTTTTTTTTGGTGGAGGGGGTCGGGATCTCACTCTGTCACCCAGGCTGGATACAGCGGCTCAGTCATGGCTCTTCTCAACCTGAACCTCCTGCATTCAGGCGATCCTTCCACTTCAGCTTCCTGAGTAGCACAGAGGTTTGTGAGTCATTTTGTGCTATATCATTTTATGATGACTTTTCTCTGGCATATCAGGAAGGTTTTGAGAGAAAACAACTTTTTGTTTTGTATAGTTCTTTCTTTTATAAAAAGTCATTTGGCCCAGCCTACACCCTTGGGGTTATAGAAATAATAATCACAGGAACTTGGGGCTGGAAGAGGCCATAGAGATGATCTTTCATCCCAACCCTTCATTTTCTCCTAAGATTCATCAAAATGGAATAAGGAAAATAAAGCCCAAAATGTATAAATTACTTGTTTAAAACCATCCCTCTCACTCATCAAGAGCTGATTCAGAATTTCATTTTAGACCTGTTGGTAACTTTTTATAGAATATTTGAATCCTTAATCTTTTGTTTATGGTTATTTTAATGATAAATCAAGAGAGCCCAAATGCTGAGTTAAATTTATTTTTAACAAGTCAGTATTCATTCAAGTCAATGTTCTTTTTATTGCTAAAAAAAAAAAGTATCGAATGTTATTTTGTGCCAAATGCATGTTAGATACTGGGTGTACTATTTAACATAAGAGAGAAAAAAATCCTTTCCTCAGAATATTACAGTCTCCTGGAGGGAGAAGATTTATTTACCGAGCATTGAAATAGATGCTATAATAAAGAAAATATTATAATTGCTCTAAAGGAGTTTAAAATCGAGTACAATTAATTTTAGAATTATGCATGCAAAATGCTCACTGGCATAATTTAACTTTTCTTATGACTTGCCTTGTGGAACTGGTGAGGGCCTAACAGGCTCTAGAACCATGTTGGTGGCAGCTGAACTTATTGCTGGGAGTCAGGCTGAGTCCATGTTACCTTAATGCTTTTACTTTTTTTTTTTTTTTTAGTGAAGTCTTACTCCGTCACCCAGGCTGGAGTGCAGTGTCACGATTATGGCTCACTGCAGCCTTGATGGGCTCACGTGATCCTTCTGCCTCAGCCTCCTAAGTAGCTGGAACTACAGGTGTGTACCACCACTCCCAGCTTGTTATTTTGAAGAAACAAGGTCTCACTATGTTTTCCAGGCTGCTTTCAAACTCCTAGGCTCAAGCAATCCTCTTGCTTAGGCCTCCCAAGTGCTGGGATTACAGGCATGAGCCACTGTGCCCGACCATGTGTTTACATTTTTAATGCATCTATAATATAGTCTTGTTATGCATTCACTTGGAATATATGCATGAAAGAGAAAAGTGATAAACAGAGTGAATGTAGTTAAAAATGTCGAATTCTACGCCTCCTTACAGCGCTTAAGAATTGCTAAATCACGATGACTGTCCCAGTGACCAGCAGCTTCTAGTAGCAACTCGTCTCATTAGGAAATTGGTCTTTAAAATAGAATTGGCATCAGGCTCAAGATCCACATGGTATCATGAACGATGAGTTCTTCCCAAGGCAGAGGTTGGCACACATTCTCTTCCCAGCTCTATATTACTGTGCTTCATCAGTCAAATGTTTGTATCCAGGAACTAACCATGAGTCTTTAAAAGAAGCTGATCTTTGTGAGATAAACTGCTTCTCAGCAATGTCCCCATTAGAAAGACTTGGATGGAAACAATCTCTTTGGATGACTTTGCAAACCCATCCTATCCACTAATGATATACCTGTGACTTTTCTCTCTGATCGCCCTATGACTATTGGCTGTTAATTACCTGTGACTTGGATTTGTGTTGCAGGTACAAGGTGTACTCTACTTACTCATCTGCACCCGCACTGGCTCTTCCAGTGAGTGACCAGTGGGAGTTGGGGGAGATGGAGCCAGAGGTAAACATTCAGATTTGATTTTTTCTGCATAATACTCAGCAAAGCATCACACACAGGAAGGCACATAATAAACATTCTCTGATAAAGGCAAGAACAGTTCCTTGCAGAGTTCCCAGGTTTAGCACAGGTTGGGCTTATTCTATTCTTTTCCTAGAAAATTCTGAATTTAGACCTTTATTTTAAAAGTTCTTCAGTGCCGGGCTCGGTGGCTCAGCCTGTAATCCTGCGCCTTTGGGAGGCTGAGGTGAGTGGATTGCCTGAGCCCGCGGGTTCGAAACCCGACTAAGCTGCGAGACCTCATCTCTACAATACATCAAAAATCAACTGGGCATGGTAGCGCATGCCTGTAATTCCGGCTACTTGGAAGGCTGAGGCGGAAGGATCGCCGGAGCCCAGCAGGTCGAGGCTGCGGTGGCCGGGAGCGGCCACTGCACTCCAGTCTGGGTGACAGAGTGAGACTCCAAGTCAAAAAAAAAAAAAAAAATTCTTTAGTTGGCAAGATTTCGTCTCTACAATAAATCAAACAAATTAGCTGGGTGTGGTGGCACACACTTGTGTGTGGCACACACCTGGTTCCAGTTACTTGGAAGGCTGAGGTGCAAGGATCACCTGAGCCTAGCAAGTCGAGGCTGAGATGGTTGTGAACATGCTACCACACCCAAGCTTGGGTATCAGAGTGAGACTCTGACTCAAAAAAAAAAACAAAAGTTCTTTAGGCCAGGCTTGGGGGCTCACTCCTGTAACTCCACCACTTTGGAAGGCCAGGTGTGGTGGTACACACCTGTGGTCCCAGCTACTCAGAAGGCTGAAATGGAAGTATCTCCTGAGCCCAGGAGGCCAAGGTGGCAGTGAGCCATGATCATGCCACTGCACTCCTCAGTTACAGAGTGAAACCCCGACTGAAAAAAAGTTCTTTAGAACTATCAAGTAGTCAAAAGACAAACAGTAGATGTGAGGGACACAAAGGTTCTGAGTATATTATGGTGATAAGAGAGTGTGCTTTGGAATTAGACAGATATTCATTCATTCATTGAACAAATATTTACTGAGAATATATACATACTAGTGAAGAAAACTAACAAAAAGTCCTACCATTTTGAAATAGGCATTATAGTAAGAAGAATGTGTGGAATGTCAGATAGTGGTAAATTCTATGGAGAAAAAGAAAGTAGGAAAGAAGTGAGAAGAGGTGTGGGTGGGTGCAATTTTAATAGGATGGTTAGGGAAGGCCTCACTGAGAAGGTGACATTTGAGCAAATACAATGCGGAGATGAGAAGTAGAGTCCTGAGGATATGAGAGAAGAGTGTTCAGGAAGAGGAAGCAATTGGGACAGGCCAGGCAAGGGGGCTCACGCCTATAATCCCAGCATTTTGAGAGGCCAAGGAGGGAGGATCACTTGAGTCCAGGAGTTTGAGACCAGCCTGGACAAGATAGCAAGACCCCATCTCTATTAAAAAAAAAAAAAAGAAAATAGCACAAAGGTCCTGAAATGGGACCAGCAAGCAGGCCAGCGTGGCTGGGAGGAGACCTGAGTTTAAATAAATCTAGTCCTGTGTCTTAAGCCACCTAACTTCCTTGAGTTTCAGTTCCCTCCTCTGAAAAAAAGTAGAGATGAAAGGAGGTAGATAGCCTGCAAAACTATTGTGACGATCAAAGGAAATAGTAAAGGGAGGACCCAGCACAGAGCCTGGTATACAGATCAGAGCAGGCAATGCAATGCAAAGGATGTCCCATAGCACTGATATTGCCACTGTTTCTTCTTCCTAGAAAATGAAGGAAATAAAACCTCCTCAGCTTTTTCATGAAGAGTAAATGCATGTAAATAATACATATAAAGTACCTTAACCCAGAGGTTGACACGTGGTAGACCCATAACAAATGGTAGTTCTCATTACCATCAGATGCTTCAGCAATGCATTTATTAGTGTAGAATAGATCACAGAGCAACTCCAAGTCACTAATTACCAGGGCTGGACAGAAAACAGGAGCCGTATTCAGAGCCCAGGGGAACCAGCAAATATTAGAGCAATGGATTTGACAATCAAGGAGAGGTGAGAATGAATTCCATCAAGGTTCTACAAGCCCAGGACAGGCCTCGTAGGTAGTCTGGTTTATTTGGAGAGGTTAGAATGGGAGAGACAGCAGAGCCAGGTAAACACTAGATGAATTTGAGGCTTTAATATAAGAAAGGAAATAAACCTGTTAGGTATCACAGAGCTGAGTGACTAGAATCGTCATAGTGCACTTGGCCATGGACAAGTATAGCTTGTCAAAAGAAACAGGCTGAAATGAAGGAGAGAGAGATTTCATGCTGTGAGCCACAAAGATATCCACATATGTGGAAGCCCAAAACTGATAGGTGGGAGGACAGTGGAGAATATCTGTATAAGGATAAAAGCAGAGAGAAAGCCAAAAATGACATAGTTGTGGGGGCATACTAACAACAGTTCTATCAGAAATAGGAAATAGAAGTTGTATTCCCAAATCAGGCAACAAATGCTATCTGATCTATCCATAACATTTCTAGATCCCAGGTTCAATTAATAGCAATGCCTCCGATAACTCCATGAAAGTTAGAGTATCATGGTACTCTTATGGACCACGCAAGAGAATAATTATCGATTCAGATGTGTTGTGTAACCTTAGATAAATTTACCTCCATAATCCTTGATTTCCGAGCAAGTAAAATAAGGATGATAAACAAAGTTTCTGTGAAGACATTATACAAGAAGCCTTTTGAAGATGATTAAACATTTTTCTAGAATGTCATCTTCCGCTTAATATAAAAGTGGCAAGGGGAGTTGTTTTAGACTTAATGTTAAGCAAAAAGGAAGAACCTATGAACTGATTTGGGAACTTCAGAAGAAAGACCAAAAAGAACAAAGATATCAACTACTTAGAGTTTGGATAAGGAGTGGGCCTTGGATCAGAATGTTCTATTCCTTTACCCCAAATCACGATTTGACAAGAACATTGTTTTTCCTCTTTCATCCAGACCACCCAAACTGCCATACTTTTCACACCTCTTTGAAACATCCTCTTTCCTTTTGTCTTTCAGTTTGACATTTCTGTGCAAACATTAATTATTTTTTCCTTTAAGTGGTTCTGTAAGTGCTGAAGTCAGAGTCTGGAGCACTCAAGCTGTCTCTTTTATTTCACTCCAGAGTGCGTCTCTCCTATTCTTCATCTTTCCTTTCTCTTCTTTTTCCCCCTCCTTTCCTCATTCAGACTCATTCCCAACTCAAATTCCAAACCTATGGATTAGAAGTGAGAGGGTGGAGAATGCTCAATATTGGTAGGCGAGGCAAGGGGGGCCGGTGGTACAACCATTGCAATCTCTCTGTTACCCAGCCTCCCTACACCTTGGGACAACTTGGTATCTATTCCTGCTTTGGTTTCTCATGAGGAGTCCTAATTGAGTTCAGGGCTGCAATGTGCCCAGCCCTGTAACGAATCATGAATGAGCACAACAAAGTGTGACAAGCCAGCTCCTTCCCCAGCCTCCCTGCTGATATGGGGTGGTAGACATCACCCATGCCCACCACGCCCTTCCCTTTCTGGGCATAATTTTCTTGAAGTTAGGTGTGACTGAGTGCCTTGATTTGACTAATTAAATATGAGTGGAAATTTTACCTGTCCATGGAAGTATGTAAGAGTTGGTACACAATATTCCACGCTCTCTTTCCCGTCCCCCATGGTCCAAGCAAAATAACTTTGGTCCAGTCTCACTGTTCTGGTTACTAATTGCTGAATAACACACCACCCCAACATTAATGGCTAGGACAACCACCATCTCATACTTCTGAGAACTGATGTGCTCACCGAGGAAGTCTTCTGTTGCTCTCTCTTGAGATTGGTCATGAAGCAGGAGATTATGGTCTTAGTCTGTTTCTACTATTATAACAAAAATCTGAGACTGGGTAATTTATTAAGAGCAGAAATATATTTTCTCACAGTTCTAGAAGCAAGAAAGTCCAAAATTCAGGTGCAAGCGATTTGGTGTCTGGTAATAGCCTAGTCTCTGCTTCCAAGAAAGCACCTTGTTGCTGCATCCTCTAGAGGAGGATACTGCTGCGTCCTTACATGGCAGAAGGTGAAAGTGCAAGAAAGCCCAGCGCTGCCTGAAGCCTCTTTTGTAAGGAACTTAATCCCATTCGTGAGGGAAGAGGCTCTCATAACTTCATCACCTTTTAAAGGACCCACCTGTTAATACCAGCACATTGACCATTAGATTTTAATACCTGAATTTTGGAGGGGACATGTTCAAATCATAGCAGGCTGCAATAATCAATGGTTCGTTCACATGTTTGGCGCCTTGGCAAGGATGACTGGAAGCCTGGGCCTTTACGGGTTACCTATCCTCTATGTCATCTGCAGGATACGAAAAATAATTTTCTCTATACCCTTCATGGTTCTTAGTTGGGACAGACCCCTGTAACAAAAGACAGATTAACAAGAGAAAAACAAACAGCAATTTAGTATGTATATACATGTAAATTTCGTATATACATGGGAGATACCCAGGGAATGATTGAATCAGAGGGGCAACTTTGAGCTCAGCCTTAAATACCAAATACATATTTTTATTTATTTATTTTTTTTGAGTTGGAGTCTCACTGTCGCCCAGACTAGAGTGCAGTGGCCGCTCCCAGCCACCGCAGCCTCGATCTGCTGGGCTCCGGCAATCCTTCTGCCTCAGCCTTCCGAGTAGCCAGAACTACAGGCGGGCGCTACCACGCCCGGCTAATTGTTTTGATTTTATTGTAGAGATGAGGTCTCGCCTGCCAGGAGGGTCTTGAACCTGCAGGCTCAGGCAATCCACTCACCTCAGCCTCCCAAAGGCATGGGATTACAGGCTGAGCCACCGAGCCCGGCTCAAATACATATTTTTTTAAAAAAAGATAGAAGGGTGTGTGAGTGAGGCAGTAATGGAGAGATGCCCAAGAAGACCAGGGTTAACAAGGGTAGGGTTGTTATGCAGATTTAACTCGGTGACTTCTCCATTGAGTTTCTAGGATTTAGAGTCATTCCCCCTCTTCATTTACAGGGAGGAAGTCACCTTACTAATGATGATTTTCTTATAAAGGTACATTTTTCTTACAAGAGAATGTGTCTACTCATTCTCAGAACTTCTTTTGCTTCTACATTTTCTTAAAATAATCAGCTTAAAATAATCCTCATGCCAAAGGGAGGTATTTTGGGGAATCATATTCCTGTCTTCAAAATATTACAATCATAGTGTTTCCTGAACCCCAGTACACCTCGCACTCTCTACCTGGCCTCGCCATATGGTTTTTCAAGTGATCTCTCTAGCATCATATCCACTTGGTGACACCGGATTTTAAAAAGCAGAAGGTGTCAGACTTCTCAGGACATAGGCCAAGACTGGCCCGGCATTATTCTTACCACGTTCTCTTGATTAGAGCAGTCACAGGCCAGACCAAATTCAAGATTCAAGTGAGAAATAAACACCCCTTCTCGACATGGGAAGTGACAAATAATTTGTGTCCATTTAAAATCTCCCACACTAGGCTGGGTGTGGTGGCTTATACTTGTAACCCCAGCACTTTGGGGGGCTGAGACAAGAGGATTGCCTGAGTTCAGAGGTTTGAGAACAGCCTAGGCAATTGGCAAGACCTCGTCTCTACATTAAACCAAAAAATTAGCCAGATGTGGTGGCACATGCCTGTAATTCCAGCTACTTGAAAGGCCGAGGCAGAAGGATCGCCTGAACCCAGCAGGTCGAGGCTGCAGTAGCCATGAGCGTGCTACTGCACTCCAGCCTGGGTGACAGAGTGAGACTCCAACTCAAAAACAGAAAAAAATTGACCACACTCACATTTAACATCAGAAAATTAGATTCCCTCATAGAGGCCTGGAAAAACTCCATCTAGGTTGGTTGTGGGGAAGATGCCTTTCTTAATTGTGGCCTGTCAACTCTCACCTCAAACTCATGCTCCCAGATTCTTCTCAGTTGCTTCTGGTCACTTTATTATTAAATCTTTATTTCTTTCTGTTCTTCTTCATCCCGAAACAGGACCATAAACTGTACCTTCATGCTCCAAGTTTCCATCCTTTCCCTCAAGCTCACTTTTCCACCAAGTTGTTGAAGATTGCCCTGTTAAAAAAAATTAGTGAGGCCCAAACTTTACCTGTACAAAGACTATTTGCATATCTAATCCTGAATTGTACCCCACACCCTTAAAATAAATAAAATAAAATAATTGGGAGGTCATTGATCAAGATGGCTCCAGCACCTCAGGCAGCTACTAAGCAAACCAGAACTGAACTCAGTGTAAACACTAACACGAAACTTAAGCTGACCAATCAGAAAGCACCAACTAATCCCTCACTAGGGACTTTAGGGCAACTAATCTTCGTTAGGACACTAGGACTTTAGGGTGACTAATCCACTTTAACCATCCAAATATTCTCTCTGTCTTGCTTCTGCATTCTTCTTATAAAAGCCTTCCCCCAGCCCCCACACCTTCAGTGGAGCCCAAACCGCTTGTGAGTTGGTGCTGCCCAATCCATGAGTGTCATCTGTTTTAATATGGTACTGTGTCTAAGTTTATCTTTTAACAGGTTTATCTCTAGGTTTCCATTTCCCACTTCCTCTTGTATATAAGTTCCGTTTTTTCTATCTATCCAGGTAAGACCAGAAGACATTTAACATAAGAAAGATCTCCTACCCTGGTGGAAAGCACTTTGACTTTATCACATCCAGCCTGGACTCACCCTTGCACCTCACTGACTTTTAGACCTTGCCTTTCCCACCTAAAAAGCCCACTAATGAGTGAAATGGAAATAACAAGGATTGACTTTGTGCTTTTGCTTATTGTTATCATGACTTCTGCTTGTCTCTTTTACCATTTTTATGCATGGCCTTGCCTGTGTTCTGCCAGGGGTCTCTGTTTGCCTGTGGGAGAATTAGGATTGCAGAGCAGGTGGAAAATGCAAAGAGGAAGAGGAAATCCATCCCCCTTTGACTTCCAGCACAGTCAGAAGCCTCATAATGGTCTTAAAAGCTACCCGTCTTTGTACCTTTGAGCTTTATCTTGTGTTCAATTTGCAACTTCAACCCTCATATATTCCTCAGAAAATGAACAGGTTTCTGACAGAGGGGAATTCTACAGCTCCCTGGGATATAGAGACAGCTGCAGTTAATTTTTAAAGCAAAAAATTTTTTAAAAATATTATTCCCTTTAAACGCCCCTATCTCTGATACTTTATTTAGAAAGGCCCAGAACTGATAGAACATAAAACTCAGAGGGATCACTAAGTAATTTCTAGCACCTACCCTCTGAAGAACATGACTCTCAGTCGCTCCAGTCACCTTTCCGGGTGGTCTGCTGCTTGTCTGAAGGAGGCTGTCAGAAGCTCTCGCTGACCATGCTGTGCAGAGTGGCCCAGGCATGTCAAAAGTCACATCCCAGCTGCCCCTGTTTTGTGATCTTTTCTAGTTTTCCATCTGCCTTGGGGCCAGGCGACTGTTTTGCTGGATTACAACAACAACAAAAATCCTCTTGCTTCAACAGAGATAAAATTGGAATTTTTCAAGAGGTCCTTTCACCAAGGAACTGAGAAATAATAAAAAACACCAAAGTATAAAAAACCAAGAATTTTTTTGGAGTACAGATTTACTATAGTAAATGGAAAAAAAAAAGCCTAGGCAAAGATGGCCTCAGATGCCTAGCTTTTAGGGCAGTCAGCCACAGTTTCTTTTTCCCCTCCTACATCCTGCCAGGGGACTTGTGTCCTAGATTCAGAAATATCTCTTCTTCCTTTAAGAAGTGGTTTTCAACTGAGGGTGGGGAGAAATTTCACTCCCCAGGAAACATTTGGCAATGCTCAGAGACACTAGGTTACCACAACTTAGGGAAGTGGTGTTACTGACAATGAGTAGGTAGAGGTCAGGGATGCTGCTAAACATCCCACAATTCACAGGACAGACACCCACGACAAAGAATTACCCTGCCCCAAATGTTGATTGTGCTGAAGTTGAGAAACTCTGCTTTAAGGAGAGACATGGGAAATATAACCTTATTTCGCTGGGCATGGTGGCCCATGCCTGCAATCCCAGCATTTTGAGAGGCTGAGGCAAGAGGATTGCTTGAGCCCATGGGTTCAAGAACAGCCTGGACAACTTAGCGAGACCTCAGAATATTAGCAGGGCCAGGTGTGGTGGCTCACGCCTATAATCCCAGCACTTTGGGAGGCTGAGGTGAGAGAATTGCCTGAGCCCATGGGTTCAAAACCTGCCTGGGCAACTTGGCGAGACCTCACCTCTACAATAAATCAAAAAATTAGCTGGGTGTGGTGGTGCATGCTTGTAGTTCCAGTCACTTGGAAGGTTGAGGTGGAAGGATTGCCTGAGTCCAGCAGGTCGAGGTTGCAGTGGTTGTGAGCATGCCACTGCAGTCCAGCCAAGGCGACAGAGTGAGACTCTGACTCAAAAAAAAAAAAAAAATTAGCCAGGTATGACGGTGTGTGCCTGTAGTTATAGCTACTTGGAAGGCAGGCAGAAGGATCTCTTGAGCCCAGCCGGTTGAGGCTGTGGTGGCCATGAGTATGTCACTGCACTCCAACCTGGGTGACAGAGTGAGACGCCAGCTCAAAAAAAAAGAGAAATAGCCTTATTTCAAAAATCATATTCATACGTGGGCACAAAGGTAAGAACAACAGATGCTGGACATGCTAGAGGAGGAAGGGAGGGAATGGGGACAAGGCTCACACAACCACCCACTGGGTACTATGTCTACCACTGGAGAGGGAGAGGAAGCCCAAACCTCGCCTTCACCCAATTTACTTATGTAGCAAATTCTCACATGTACACCATGACTCTAAAACTTAAAATAAAGAACTCTATCCAATGTGATAATGAGTTGATATGGTCAAAGGATAGCTCTCTAGTTGAGAAAGAGAAGTAATTCCGATTCTATATGAATCAATTCATCCATTCATTACGATTCTCAAATATTTATTGGCATCTACTATACGCATGGCACTGTTAAGCAAGGAACAAGACAACCTCTGCTCTTACAGAGCTATGAACAAGTGCAAAAGAAAGTTATTAAACAAAAAAAATTAAACAAATGTATTATTTAATTATATCTGTGATAGATGACTGGGTATGAAGGTGCACGTCTGTAATCCAGCACTTTGGGAGGCTGATACAGGAAGATAGCTTGAGTCCAGGAGTTTGAGACCAGCCTATGCAACATAATGAGAACTTGTCTCTACAAAAAAATTTTAAAAATTAGTCAATGGTGGCGGCACAGTTCTGTAATCCCAGCTACTTGGGAGGCTGAGGTGGGAGGATCACTTGAGCATAGGAGGTTGAGACTATGGTGAGCTGTGATCATGCTACTGTGCTCCAGCCTGGAAGAGAGTGAAACCTCAACAACAAAAATAATAATAAATAAAGATAATTGTGATAGAAACAAAAAATATGAGCTGATGTAAGAATGTTGCAAAGGAAAAATGAACTCCTTCAAAATTGATACAACTTAATAGTTTCTAAAAATTAAAAATCCAGTGGGAAAAAATTTTTAATGTTTTATTCCCTTGAACATTCATCATGATGGTTTTAACGCTATAGCTTCCTTTGTCCTCCAAAGGAGTACTGTGACTCTCCTAAAGTTCTTTTTTTTTTTTTTTTGAGTTGGAGTCTCACTCTGTCACCCAGACTGGAGTGCAGTGGCCGCTCCCGGCCACCGCAACTTCGACCTGCTGGGCTCCGGCGATCCTTCCGCCTCAGCCTTCCGAGTAGCCGGAATTACAGGCATGTGCTACCACGCCCGGCTGATTTTTTGATTTCTTGTAAAGATGAAGTCTTGCTGCCCAGGCGGGTCTCGAACCCGCGGGCTCAGGCAATTTGCTCACCTCAGCCTCCCAAAGGCACGGGATTATAGGCTGAGCCACCGAGCCCGGCTGACTCTCCTAACTTTCATAATGTCCGTCTAAATCTATTTTCACGTGTAGTAGCCTACTGAAATTTGTTTGCTGCCAGATACCAAAGTGATTCTGAGCAGGGATGCCAGACAGAGAAATCTTGGGGTGCTTTAGAGTTAAGAGCCAAGCGTGCTAGTCCTCAGCTGTCAGCTGGAGAATTCAATACCCTTTCCCGCATGAAGATCTTCAGTTAACAACCAGACCTTTATTTCAGCATTTGAATCTGTGGTCTTTTCCCAGGGGTGCTGATCAGGGAAGTTTTTCCTGGGGAAGTCATATTCAAGCTGAGACCCAAAGAGTAAATTAGGCAAAGTTGGAGAGGGTAGAGTCAAGCTTTCTAAGAGCAAGAAGGTCTGTTGACACATGTTGGCATGACAGAGTAATCCTTGGACATATTATGATGCTTTGTTTCATTATCCTCAAGGGCAAAATTCATTTCCTCAGAAAGGCCAAGACCTTACTTTGATACTTGATCCTGGGTGTGTAGCCCTACTTAAGGGGGAAGGAGATGGTGTCAGAATTTGTTTTACATTGACTTACTGAACCCTAAGCCCCAACCGGCCATCCTGCCAATTTATGACAACACAAATGCATACAAATAAAGCAGAGGGCATTCTCTGCTGGGAATGTACAATATTATGCAGCAAATGTTTATGCAGGCCTGACTGAGGGCCACACGCTGACCGGCTTTCATGTTTGTTTTGAGGTCAAAGACTCCAGGGAGAATTTGACGGCGGAGGCTATGGAATTCTCCTCTGAAAAGGGCACTAATGCACATAGGCCCAAAGTTCTTCACAGTTTCACGGGGTTTCGCATCTCTAAGCTCATCCATCTCGATGAACACAGCTGCTGTTGAGATAGAACAATGAGTAAGCAAGACAAACAGGCCCCCAGCGGGAGTTATTGTGTCCTGTTTTGGATGTCATGAATTTGAGGCACATGTGGTGGGACAGTCAGGTGGAGGTTTAAAATGCTTCCCGGTTTTGTATAAATTTGTAATGATGTTTAAATCAAGAGGAAATGGTGGGTATGTTCCAGGACAATGAGTCCTATACCTGGAATCCAGGGTTATATTTTAAAGTAATTATTTTCGTAGAAAAATATTCATGGTGAAAACGCTTTCTGGGTTTCTGCCTGTTTAAACCCTTTGCATTTGAGGGTAGGAGAAACAGTATCTAATTATGTTGGCTAGGCTGGTCTCGACCTTCTAAGCCTGACCTTCTGCCTCAGCCTCCCAAGTAGCTGGGACTTCAGCTCGCACCACCACACCTGGCTAATTTTTTTATATTTTTGTAGAAACAAAGTCTTGTTATGTTTCCCAGGCTGGTCTCGAACTCCTAGGCTCAAGCAATACTTCTGCCTCAGCTTCCCAAAGTTATTGAAATGACAGGCATGAGCCACCACGCCCAGCTCACCCATTGCATTGCTTAGGTACTTTTTATAATCACTCCCTTGCAGGAACCTGATTAAAGAAAAAGACAGCCATGAGATGTCTGGGGAGCCTGTCTATACGGACAGGTTGAAACACTATATGTGACTGAAAGAAACATTTGCTAAACTGAGCCAACTGTCTTCCCTCCACTCTTTTTTTTTGCTGTTGTTGTTGAGTTGGAGTCTCACTCTGTCACCCAGGCTAGAATGCAGTGGCACACTCATGGGCACTGCAGCCTCAATTTGCTGGGCTCAGGCAATCCTTCCACCTCAGCCTTCCAAGTAGCTGGAACTACAGATGCACACCACCACTCCTGGCTAATTTTTTGATTTATTGTAGAGATTTATTGTTGCCCAGGCTGGTCTCAAACCCCTGGGCTCAGGCAATCCTATCGCCTCAGCCTCCCAAAGTGCTGGAATTACAGGCATGAGCCACCATGTCCAGCTTCTCGACTCCTTTACTCTGCTCGAGGGGTTTGCTAAGATGCCCCCTGAGGAGGGTGAATCCGAGCTGCACAGTTTTTGTTATTGTCGAGCATAAAGTTTGGGGGCTATACTAGGCTGAAAAATGGCCTCCTAAAAGATAGCCACATCCTAATCTCCAGAACCTGGGAATGTTACCTCATGTAGCAAAAAAAAAAGTCTTTGCAGATGTGGTCATACGATGGATTTTGCAGTGGGGAGATTAACCTGGATTATCCAGGTGGGCCCTACAGGCAATCACGTATAGAGGGAGACAGAGGGAGATGTGACACAGGACAAGAGTCTAGAAGACAGATAGAAGAGAAAAAGGCAATAGATAGAAGACAGATAGAAGAGGAACAGATAGAAGAGGAAAAGGCAATGTGACCACGGAGGCAGAATTTGAAGTGATATTGGCCACAAGTCAAGGAACACCGGCAGCCACCACAGCTGGAAGCACCAAGGATGAAGTCTCCCCCAGGGACTCCAGAGGGAGTATGGCCCTGTAGACTTTACAGTTTCACCCAGTGATATTTATTTTGGAGTTCTGGCCTCCAGCACTATAAGGGAATAAATTTCTATTGTTTTGAAATCACCAAGTTTAAGGTAATTTGTGATGACATCCATAGGAAATTAATATAGAGGCTAAACTAAATAATATAAAAGATAGCCAGGCATGGTGGCTCATGCTATAATCCTAGCACTTTGGGAGGTTGAGGCAGGAGGATTGCTTGAGCCCAGGAGTTTGAAACTGTGATGAGCCGTGGTTGTGCCACTACACTCCAGCCTAGGTGACAGAGTGAGATCTCGACTTAAAATAAAAATTAAAAAAGAGGAAAATTGTGTTAGATCAGAGCCTGACTGTTTGTCTCCTGTCTAAGATTTTGTTGGGAAGGGTTCTAGCTTCCTTTCCACTCCAACCCAAATACTTCTTTCTGAATTCAAGTAAATCTTCTCTCACCTTGATGCTCCACTGTCCTATACAGACTCACTGATTTTGATTTACTAATGCAAAATTATGTTTTCTTTTATGACTCAGTTTTGCATCATTCCCCCTCAGTTTATATTCCCTGCCTCCAAATAATCACTTATTGTTCCGGAAGAATCAATCTCTCTGTGTCTTTCTCCCCTTCCCCCTCCCATTGTTCTTGATCTTAAAATAAAAGTTACGTAAAATAAACAGCCTCTTCTTTCTTTTCTTGTCATTTCCTCGGTTGGTAGCACGGAGCTGTGAGGCTGCTGGCCCCCGCTCCAACCCCCCACCACCGTGTTTTAAGCCACCCACACACTCTGAAGCACACTCCCCAGCAGCTGACAGCTCAAAGTCATCAAATGCCAGTCACAAATGCTTCTACAAATCCACTATGAAAATGGGTCTGTAGGATGTAAGAAGAGAAGAAAGACAGTATTTTGTGACTGGAATTTTTTAAAATTGAGAAATAAAAAATCAAGTGGATCAGATGATTATTTTAAGATAACCAGTGGTGGGAACTCAGAAAGTAAATTTTTCTTTTTTTTCTCCCTAAGCCTTCATTTGTCTATTATCAAAGCCAATGTGTATCAGAGGATTGGGGAAATCAAAATGAGCTGTGCAAAATCCTTTTCCTTGAAGACTTCCTAGTGCTTCAGGGAGGAATGATCTAGAGAGGACTCTGGGAGATTGCCCAGAGATGGACCACCAGGGTCTCAGAAAATGTTACAGTGCAGAAATATATTACAAAGCCTGAAATATATCTGGTCTCCACCCCCAGTATTTCCTGAGTATCACCCTCGTATTTCCTGAGGGATATAGGTGCTAGGAGCATCTTTTGTTCTACTGCTTGGTCTCTGCCCCTGGTTTCTAACATGAGTTCCTACGTCCCTTACAATTTCTTGGGTGATCAGACATCTTTTGTTCTAATGAGTCAACTCTGGATGGGCTCCTGGATAGCTTCAGGATGGAGGCTGGTCACCAGAAAAGCAAGCCATGATTAGAAGCTTGGAATTTTCAGCCCTACCATCCATCCTCTGGGGAGGCGAGAGGAGGTAGAGACTGAGTTAATAATCAATTATGCCTATGTGATGAAACAACCATAAGATTTCCTAAAAGATGGGGTACAGAGAGTTTCCACAAGCTCACATGGTCAGTGAACACATCCATGTGCCAGGAGGGTGGCATACAGGGACAGAACTTCTGTGCTTGGGACCCTTCTGGATCTCACCTATGTGCTACTCACATAGTTGTTCATCTGTATCCTTTAATACATTCTTTATCTGATACCAGTAAATATAAGTATTTCCCTGAGTTCTGTGAATCATTATAGCAAATGATCAACCTGAGGAAGTGGGTGTAGGAACTCCTGATTTATAGCCAATTGGTCAGAAGTACAAGTGACAACCTGGGACTTGTGACTGGCATCTGAAGTGAGGGGCAGTCCTGTGGGACTATACTCTTAGCCTATGGGGTTTGCACTAACTCCAGATAGTAGTGTCCTAATTTAACTGTAGGAAACCCAACTGGTATCCAGAGAGTTGGCAAACTGGTTGGTGTTGGGAAAAACCCTCACACATTTGGTGGCAGAAGTACTGACAGCGTAGAAGAAAGAATTTTTTCTTTAAGGAGTCTGTGAACAATGGCCCATGGGTCAAATCTGGCCCACTGCCTGCTTTTATAAATAAAGTTTTATTGAAAACAGTCACACCCATTCATATACATATTGTCCATAACTACTTCTGAACTACAGACGGGAGAATTGAGAAGCTGTGACAGAGACATATGACACAAAAAGCCTAGATATTTACTATTCGACCCTTTACAGAAAAAGCATGCCAACCTATGTTACAATGAAACCACAGCAGTAATATTGGGTGTAGACAGTAAGTGCGAACAATGGGAAAACAGCAAGGGCTTACTGAATGTACTAGTTCCCTAGGGCTGCCATAACAAATGATCTCAGACTAGGTGGTTTGAAAGAGCAGAACTTGATTTTCTCATGCTTCAAGAGGTCAGAAGTGTAAAATCAAGGCAGCAGCGTTGGTTCCCTCTAAAAGGTTCTGAAGAAGCCTCAATTCCATGCTTTTCTTCTAGTTCCTGGGCAGCCAGTGATCCTTGCAATTCCTTGGCGTAGACGCATCAATCCAATTCTGCCTTGTCTCCACATTGTCTTCTCCCCTGTGTCTCTCTGTGTCTTCCCCATTGCTATATCTTATAAGGACCCACCATTGAATGTAATGTTCACCCTAAATCCAGGACGCTCTCATCTTAAGATCCATAACCACCTGCGAAGATCCTTTTTCAGATAAGGTTGTATTCATGGGTACCAGGGGTTAAGACTTAGACATTTATTTGGGGGGAATGCAGTTCAAATTGCTGCACTAAGAAAAAAAATAGTAGCCGCCCTGGGGGAAAAAAGAGGCAAGACTTGAGGGGTTGAAAGTTTGTTATGAATGTTACCGACTCTTAAATGTGGCCCTAGGAGACAGTGATGACATAAGTATTTTGTTAACTTTTTTCTCTTTTTAAGACGTGGTCTCATGCTGTCCTAGCTGGAGAGCAGTGGCACAGTCATGGTTCACTGAAGCCTTGAACTTCTGAGCTCAAGTCATTCTCCTGCCTCAGCCTCCTGCGTATCTGGGACTACAGGCATTATCTGTTGATTTTCTTCCTTCCTTTCTTTCTTTCTTTCTTTCTTTCTTTCTTTCTTTCTTTCTTTCTTT
>NW_007248456.1:502081-525006 GCF_000164805.1 Carlito syrichta
CCTCCCTCCTTCCTCCCTTCCTCCCTTCCTTCCTTCCTTCCTTCCTTCCTTCCTTCCTTCCTTCCTTCCTTCCTGCCTGCCTTCCTGCCTTCCTGCCTGCCTTCCTGCCTTCCTTCCTGCCTGCCTGCCTTCCAAGACAGGGTCTCATTATGTTGCTCAGGCTGGTCTCCAATTCCTGGTCTCAAGTAATCCTCCCATATAAGTTTCCCAAAGTGCTGGGATTATAGACATGCGTCACTGCACCTGGCCTCATTATCTTTTATATACAGTTTTAACATTATAAAGAATATATCAAGCCGGGCTCAGTAGCTCAACCTGTAATCCCGCGCTTTGGGAGGCTGAGGTGAGTGGATTGCCTGAGCCCACAGGTTCGAGACCCGCCTGGGCAACTTGGCGAGACCTCATCTCTACAATAAATAAAAAAATCAGCTGGGCGTGGTAGCGCATGCCTGTAGTTCCAGCTACGTGGAAGGCTGAGGCGGAAGGATCACCCGAGCCCAGCAGGTCAAAACTGCGGTGGCCAGGAGTGGCCACTGCACTCCAGTTTGGGTGACAGAGTGAGACTCCAACTCAAAAAGAAAAAAAAGAATATATTAAATCCTCAGATAATCCTGAAAATATAATCTTATATTTTGTTCT
Source organism: Carlito syrichta (assembly GCF_000164805.1). Lineage (NCBI taxonomy): Eukaryota > Metazoa > Chordata > Mammalia > Primates > Tarsiidae > Carlito > Carlito syrichta. The sequence continues at coordinate 502,721 of NW_007248456.1, forward strand.
TTTTTTTTCTTATTAAACTTTGTGTTATTTGCAAATTTATGGTCCACATGTAAGGGATTTAGACTGTTATGGACCTAAAGGTAGCAAAGTGAACAAAAGATTGAAGAGGAAGAGAAGCTGAGGCCAGGAAAATTGGTGACTACAGTGAGAGAAGTGTCATATTGTGGGACTGTCAGCAGCACGGAGTGAATCCAGTGAGATACTTTCAGGTCTGTATGAATCTCTTTTGTCAGGACTGTTTTGTTTTGATTTTTAATTTTTTCATCTGTGACTCAAGAACAGGGAGGTGTTGCTGGGCACTGCGTGGTTCAATTCGTCCTTTCTTTCATTCGCATGACCAGATTCCAGAGTAGCACTGAACAGCCGAAACTCCAGAGAAAGAGAATGCATTTCATCCTTCTGCTAGGATTCTGCCCTTCCTCCCCTTTGAATATGCACCACTGTGACAAGAACTCACAAGTAAGAGGGTAAAGAACCTGTGGTCAAGTTGTCACTCTTTTGGAAAAGCATCTGAGTGGAAGTGACAGTTCCCTTGTAGGGATTGTTCTTGATTGTCACTAAAACCAAGCAGGAGAGAAGGAGTCTGGGAAATCAGAACTCTTCTTCCTAGAATAGTGAATGACATTACCTCGAGGATGTGTCAGCAGAGACTGAAGGCATGAGGGACGTGAGGCAGCCACAGTGCATGCCAAGTTAAGAGCTCCCTGTGTTAACTTCTTCCTGCTGAAATACCTAGAGTAGCTTCTGTTTTCCTGTACAAACCTTGTCTATTACCTCCAGGATCTGGGACGAATCAAGATTCCAAGATCTCTTGTAATTTGCAGATATTTTATACGTTTTCACACTCGTGGTACACTGGTTTCTTTATTCTTTCCTCATTCGTGACAACATTTCCTGAAATCATTAAAAGCAACTTGCTCAACCTAGGCAGCATAGTGAGACCTCATCTCTACAAAACAATTAAAAAAAAAAAGCCTGGCGTGTTGGCTCATGCCTGAAGTCCCAGATATTCAGGAGGCTGAAGCGGAAGAATTGCCTGAGCTCAGGAGATCAAGACTACAGTGACCCGTGGTTGTGCTATTGCACTCCAGCCTGGACAACAGAGTGAGCCCCCCCAAAAAGTAAAATTAAAATAAAATAAATAAATGTGACTTGCATTTTCAAGCCTGTCCCAAACCTAAGTTAAATAGAAGTTCATAACAATGATTTTTTTTAAAGCAATTATCTGAATGTACCCACCTATTTTGCTGAAACTGAAGTCCCCCCCCAAAAAAATACTTTATTTGTCTATTTATTTATTTAGACAGGGTCTCACTCTTTCACCCAGGCTGGAATGCAATGGCACAAAGTTCATTACAGCCTTGAACCCCTGGACTCAAGCAACCCTCCAGCCTCACCTTCCCAAGTAGCTGGAACTACAGGCATGTGCCATAACGTCTGACTCATTTTTAAAGTTTTTTGTAGATACCTGGGGTCTTACTGTGTTGCGCAGGCTGGTCTCAAACTCCCACCTCAAGCAATCCTCCCACCTTGGCCTCCCTAAGCACTGGGATTTCAGGTGTGAGCCTCCACATTCGGTCTCAAAATTTTAAAATAAAAATTTCATGTATTGTAATTCACAGGCTGTTGAACAGACTTGGGAGTCAAAGAAACCTGTGTTTATATGTCAGTGCCATCATTTGCAACCTAAGTCGCTAGTTGGCTACTCTTAGTCTCCTTTATTTTCATATATAAAGTGAGAATAAGACCTAATGCAATGGCTCAGAGCTTTGGGAGGCTGAGGCAGAAGGATCCCATGGGGCCAGGAGTTCAAGAAAAAGCTGGGCAACATAGCGAGACACCATTTCAACAAAAAAATTTTAAAAATAACCTGGTGTGGTGGTGTACATCTGTAGTCCTAGCTACTGAGGAAGCTGGGGTGAGAGGATCGCTTGAACTCAGGTTTTAGGCTACAGTGAGCTATGATGACATCACTGCACTCCAGCCTGGATGAAAGTGAGACTCTGCCTCAAAAAAAAAAAAAAAATGAGGATAAAACATAGCTACTGTGCAGAAGAGTTAACATAGCAGGCCCAAGATCACTATTCTCTGAAAGGCCTGATTGCAGAGCTGGACCCTGGCTGGAGTCTGAAAACTTCGATTTGATGAGGGCTCCTACCATTCCCCAAGTGATACGAGAGGCTTACTGTGCCTCAGCTGTAAAACAGCGTAACATGCTGAAAACCTACTTTCCTTTTGAGAATCTGCAATTTTTAGTGCATGCCAGGCAGAGGGTGCCTCGTGACCAGCCCCCAATAAAAACCTTGGACACAGAGTCCCTAATGAGCTCCCTGATGGGCAACATTTCACACGTCACAAGTTGCTGGAGGAATTCAGCATATCCTGTGTGACTTAGGACTTTGGGAAGCTCACCTGTTTTCCTCCAGACTTGGCTCCATGTGCCTTCTCTCTTTGCTGATTTTCCTTTGTGTTCTTTGCTGTAATAAATGGTAGCCTTGAGTAAGACCATATTCTGAGCCCTGTGTGTACACCTGGTGAATCATTGCAATGGGGGGTTGTGGCCGGGTGAGGTGGCTCATGCCTGTAAACCCAGTGTTTTGGGAGGTCAAGGCAGGAAGATTGCTTGAGTCCAGGAGTTCAAGACTAGCCTGGGCAAGATAGCAAGACCTCATCTCTATTAAAGAGAAAAAGAAAAAAAGAAATGGGGGATTGGCTTGAGGACTCTTGACATCCCTGTTTGATAAAGTTGTTGTAATGATTAAATGAAAAAAATGTGTGAATGAACAGGGTGCCTAGCACAGAATAAGAGCTCAGTTGGCATTATTATTATTCATTCAACAAATATTGAGAACCATCTATAAGAGGGAGGACCCCAAAAATCCCAGAATTTGTTTATTAAAAATTGTGTATTTATTCTTACATGTTTAGACTTCAGTCACCTTCCAAATACTCTCTGTTTGATGCAATATGCCTACTGAGACGCTTTTTGCACTGGTCAAAACAGCTTTTGAACTTGCCAATTATGATGCCTTTTAGTGTTTCTGCCATTTTTTGTTTCACCTCTTCCACATGGGCAAAACGTTTCCCCTTGAGGACTATTTTCATCCAGGGAAACAACAAAAGTCACTTAGGGCAAGATCAGGTGAATAGGAAGGATGGGGGACGGGGGTGATGCCGTTTGGGGTTAAAAACTGCTGAACACTCAGTTCAGTGTGTGTTCATAAATCACCCATAATGAAAGGAACAGGTATATTGAAAGGATCTCCAAAAAATTTCACTGAAGCTGAATGCAGCCTCTCACAATAATACTAGCTGGTACATTGATGTGAATGGGTTCCTGGAACACTTACCTAGCAGGGAAAGCCTCTACTACAAGGGGCCTGCCTGTCAAAAAGTAATTCAGGTTTTTTGGGGTTCCTCCTTGTAGATCATACACTCACTGGTAAAAGGGATACAGCAATAAGAAAAGGGATATAGCAATAAGAAAAAACTCCTACATCCCAGCCTGGATGACAGAGTGAGACTCTGATGCAAACAAACAAACAATTTATCATTGGCTTTCATGTCATAAAATGAACATTTCTACTAATTCATATAAAAATAAAATTTTAACATACTTGTTACCATTTTGGTACCTTGGTACTTAGTTTTGTGATGTTTGTCTAGGGTGGTTCACAACCTTGACTGCATTTTAGAATTATCCACGGAGGTTTAAAAAAAAAAAATCCTAATGCCCAGGCAGGAGCCCAGAGCAGCAACAAATCAGACTCCCTCAAGGGTGAAAGGTGATATTTTTAAGGTAACTGAGGTCATTCCAAATGCACCATCGAGGTTGAACACTACCAATTTAAGCAGTCCCCGACCAAGCCTCACATCAATCTCTGTTAGAATAATTCCCTCCCCTGTGTTAAAGGAAGAATGCACCACAGATATTATCAGTGCAGTGTACACCTGCATGTCCTTGTTTCTGAATCATCAGGACCTGCTCAATAATGAATGAAGAAATAAACACACAGATTTGCAACCAGGGCCACGGAGAAAGGATGCCACCATTTTAAAAAGAGCAGATCGTATAGCGCATGGAGAGAGCTGATATGACTCATTTAGTTCCGTGACACAGCTCTGAGTCACCTGGCATTCTCCCAGGCAAAAAAGTCTCAGAACCTGATGCCTCAGAACCTCATCCAACGGACATTTTTATCTTGGGAGCCGGGACTGAGGATGTAGCTGACAGAATCAGTGCAGGGCTTCTCTTAGGGAAGCGGGGGTAGGGAGATGTCACCACAACTCAGAGCTTATGTAACCATGTGTTGAACAAGCATGACCCATGGAATGGGATCCAAACATTATTTTTGTCTCACTCCATCAATTTAAACTCTATTTAGCAGGGACAAACTTTTCCTGTTTAGGAAGAAAGTCTTGGGCCCCTTTCAATGTTAGTCACTTTTAGTTGTAAAACCATCCCGTTTTAGAAGCTTAATACATTCAATCTCACATAATGCTCAAAAGTTCAAACTTGGGGCCAGGCATTGTGGCTCATGCCTGTAATCCCAGCACTTTGGGAGGCTGAGGTGAGAGGATTGCCTGAGCTCAGGTGTTCTAGACCAGCCTGAGGAGCATGACGAAACCTCCCTACAATACATCAAAAATTAGCCGGGAGTGGTGGTGCATGCCTGTAGTTTCAGCTATTTGGAAGGTTGAAGTGGAAGGATCACCTGAGCCCAGCGGGTCAAGGCTGCGGTGGCCGTGAGTGGGCTACTGCACTCCAGCCTAGATGACAAAGTGAGACTCTGACTCAAAAAAAAAAAGATTCAAACTCAGGGTTAAACGTCATCCTTGTCCAGACCTGGCCTTCTTCAAAACATTGCACGAACTGTGCGCAATGGCTCACGCCTATAATTCCAGCACTTTGGGAGGCTGATACAGGAGGATAGCTTGAGTCCAGGAGTTTGAGACCAGCCTGGGCAACATAGTGAGACATCGTTTCTACAAAATTTTTTTTAAAACATTAGCCAGACATGGTGGTACATGCCTGTAGTCCTAGCTATTCAGGAGGCTGAGGTGGAAGAATTGCCTGAGCCCAGAAGATCGTGGCTGTGATGAGTCGTGAATGGTGCTATTGCACTCCAGCCTGGGCGATAGAATGAGCTTCCCCACACCAAAAAAAAAAGTCTGCATGAGAAAAGAATTTGTGGTGCTTCTCCCAGTTCACCTGTGCTAACTGGGATTGCTCTCTGACCTTGGTTAAAGTAGAGGAAAGGAGGACAAGGAACAGAATGTGATGCTGTTACTTGGCTGACTTGGACAACAGTTAAACTGGGTATACCTAGGCCAAGCACAGTGGTGCACGCCTGTAATCCCAGCACTTTGGAAGGCCAAGGAGAGAGGATAGCCCCCGTCCAGGAATTCGAGACCAACCTGGGCAACTTGGAGAGACCTCGTCTCTATAGTAAATCAAAAAATTAGCTCGGTGTGGTGACAGATGCCTGTGGTTCCAGCTACCTGGAAGGCTGAGGCAAAAGGATTGCCTGAATCCAGCAGGTCACAGCTGCAGAGGCCTTGAGTGTGCCACTGCACTTCAGCCTGGGTGACAGAGGCTCCGACTCAAAAAAATAAAATAAAATAAAACAAAATGGGCATACCTGGATGAAACCAAGAGATGGGAGATGAGTTTTTCCAAGGTCTTTCGTGTAAGTGCTTAGTGCATCTTGAGTTAATTCTTGTTTATGGTGTGAGAGGGATGTCCAGCTTTATTCCTCTACATATGATTAATCAGTTTTCACAGCACCATTTATTGAATAGTGTCCTTTCGTCAGTGTTTATTTCTGTCAACTTTGGCAAAGATCAGTTGATTGTATGTCAGCGACTTTTTTCTGGGTTCTCTATTCTGTTCCATTGGTCTGTGTGTCTATTTTTGTACCAGTATCTGCTGCTGTAGTCACGTAGCCTTGTAGTAAAGTCTGAAGTTCTGCCAGGAATGGTGGCTTATGCCTGTAATCCTAGCACTTTGGGAGGCCGAGGCAGGCGGATTGCTTGAGCCCAAGAGTTCAAGACTAGCCTGGGCAACAGAATGAGACCATGTCCCTACCAAAAACAAATTAGCTGGACTTGGGGCTTGCGCCTGTAACCCCAGCTACTTAAGAGGCTGAGGCGGAAGGATCACCTGAGTTCAGGAGCTTAAGATTGCTGTGAGCCATGACTGGGCCACTGCACTCCAGTCTGGGTGATAGAGTGAGACTCTGACTCAAAAAAGAAAGAAAAGAAAAGAAAAAGGGAAGTGATGTACAGAAAACGGAAGTGCGGTAAAGAAACAGCCAGTTTGGTTACAGCTGGGTGTTTGCCTTATCTGGACAGGGTTTGAACAGTTGACTGCTTTTGATTGGTGAAACTCAGTGACTGGTACATGAATATGCTATAGCTTGATTACATATGTAGTTAGGACACAGTTCACTGTGTATGGAGAAACCTTTAGGCTGAACTGAAAATATTTAAGGAGGCAACTTTAGGCTAAACTTAATTTATCATTGGTCTGCACAGTCTTGTTTAGAATATGACTTAGTTGTGAAGGTTGAAAAGCCAGAAGATTCTACACAAGCACACACACTTGGTTTCCTGGGTTCTTTTGGAAAACTGGAGACCTGATCGCATACCCAGCCAGTCTGATGGATCTATCCTATGGCCTGGTCCCTATGGGCTAGGTGATGTGTGGCTTCTCAGGTATGGTCTTTATCAAGAGTCATGCAGTTGGTGATAGTCTTGGGTAGGAGCCCATGTCAAAACTGACACTTGATAGGTGCTGGCAAGAAAATTCTAGAGGGTCCAGGACAAGTACCCTCACTCCAGAAATGATGTTGAACCAAATCAGAAAGGGCTTTCAGCCAGGCTAGCTAAACACAGTTTCAGTGAGTATGATGAAGGGACAGGTGATAGACGGGCATCTGAACCAGGCTGTAAGAAGTGGGGCTCAGGAGATTAGGAAGACCACCGTGACACAGAGTCTTGTGGCACACCATTGGAGCCATCAGAAAATTCTGGCATGAATGAGCAAGGTCCCAGCCAAGGGTTGGCAGGCACAGGAGCAGGACCCCAGGCCCACTTTGGAGGAATGGGCACTGGTGAGGACTCAATCTCAGAAGAAGTGCTGGAATAGCAGGAGAGGTCTAAGGTCAGGTGAATAGTACCAGAACTCAGTTACATCACTAGAACTGGTACCTGCAGTCAGAGCTGGCCTGGAAGGTAGCGGACTTCTTGCGATCCTCTGTCCTTGGCCTCCCAAAGTGCTGGGATTGCAAGCATAAGCCACTACACCTGGCCTCTTTTCATATTTATAAACACCTAAGCTGGAACAAAAACAAAAAAGCAAATTCTGATCATTCTTCAGTTTGGCAGCAGCAGGTTGAGACTACAGTGAGCTGTGATTATGCCAGTGCTCTCCAGCTTGGGCAACAGAGTGAGACCCCTACTCAAAAATAAATAAATAGGTTATGTAGAACTCCTATTTTTCCATGTAAACCATGCTATGTATATATATAAAGCTGAAGTTCATAGCTTTTAAATATATAAAGAAATTCATATATTTTATTTTATTTGCATTTTATGTTTTAGAGACAGGGTCTTGCTTTGTTGCAGTGGCATGTAATGCAGTGGTGTGATCATGGCTCACTGAAACCTCATGAATACAATGAGCCCACAATGTTGTCAATAACCACGTGAAGCAACAATGGCACTTGTCAGCTGTTACTTTTTTAGTGGACATTTATTTTAATAAAATAGCCCAGTTGAACACGAGGCGGGGAAAGTATGTGACAGCTATAGAGACCGATGGGAAAAGACTTGTCTCGGCAACGACAGATACACAGTTTTACTGAAATTCCTTTAAAGGTGATCTTCATACATAATTATGCCTCCCTATGAACTGACCCTAGTGTCTAGGGCATGTTTCTTGTTATTAAATTGTGAGAAAGACAAATGAGTTAATCTGGGGGAAAAAAAATAGTAACAAACACCACAAAGTTCAAACGGGCTGGGTGCATAATAATAATCGATATTTTCTGGGTCCCTGCTATAGGCCAGGTACCATGCTAAATGTCTTATGTCTAATTTAATTCTCACAACAACTCTCGGAGCTAAACACTATTATTATCTCTATTTGCATGTGGGAAAACTCAGGCTTAGAAAGTGGAATAAGTTACCCAAATGCACGCCACTGGGAGAAGTAGCATGCCATTCAAAGCAGCTCTGCCCATCCCAGAGACAAAGCAATTAAGTCCTCATAGGTGGCACAAGCCCTGACAGGGCGATGTTGCTACTTGACAGTCCCACGTCTACTCTCCCTGTCCTTCTTAGCAAGAATCATATGTTTGTTCCGGGTAACAACACTAAAGAATTCCACACTACTCAGGTTGTTGATGCATCGCATGGATGGCCCCAGTTCATGACTTCACTGTGGCCAAGCCCTTTGCCATGAGACTCATAATTATAACTGTGAAGATAGCCAAGCACCATATTAGCTGACATTCAGGCAACACTTAATACATTGAGTACTGTTCTAAGACCTTCATATAAATTCTGGCATTTATTTGGTTATTTAGTTGCTTCAGTTATTTGCTGATTTAAAAATTGGTTATGTAGGCCAGGCATGGTGGCTCACACCTGTAATCCCAGCACTTTGGGGGTTAAGGTGGGACAATTGCTTGAGCCCAAGAGTTTGAAACCAGCCTGGACAACATAGTCAGACCTCGTCTCTACAAAAAAATTTTTTTACTTAGCCAGATACGATGGCCCATGCTTGTAGTCTCAGCTACTTGGGAGACTGAGGTAGAAGGATCACCTGAGCCCAGGAGGTTGAGACTGCAGTGAGCTGTGACTGTGTCAGTGCACTCCAGCTTGGGCAACAGAGTGAGACTCCTACTCAAAAAAAATTACTTATGTAGAACTTATATTTTTTCATGTAAGCAACTTTATTTATATGTATAAATATATAAAACTGAAGTTCATAGTTTTAAATACATAAAGAAATTGATATATTTTATTTTATTTGCATTTTACTTTTTAGAGACAGGGTCTTGCTCTGTTGTAGTAGTGTGCAATGCAGTAGCGTGATCATGGCTCACTGCAACCTCCAACTCTTTTTTTTTTTTTGAGTTGGAGTCTCACTCTGTCACCCAGACTGGAGTACAGTGACCGCTCCTGGCCACCACAGCCTCAACCTGCTGGGGGCTCCGGTGATCCTTCCGTCTCAGCCTTCCAAGTAGCTGGAACTACAGGTGTACACTACCACGCCCGGCTAATTTTTGATTTATTGTAGAGATGAGGTCTCACCAAGTTGCCCAGGTGGGTGTCGAACCCGCAGGCTCAGGCAATCCACTCACCTCAGCCTCCCAAAGGCGCGGGATTACAAGCTGAGCCACCAAGCCCAGCTCCAACTCTTGGGCTCAAGCAATCCTCCCACCTCAGTCTTCCAAGTAACTACACACACGTGCTATCATACCTGGTTAATTTTTTGTGTGGGTGGAGATGGGGTCTCGCTATGTTGCCCAGGCTGATCTTGAAGTCCTGGCTCTCAAACAATCCTCTTGTCTTGGCCTGTCAAAGTGCTGGGATTCTAGGTATATGCCACTATACCCAGTCTATATTTTATATATTATGTATTTTAATATATACATATAAAGTTCACATTAAAGCACTATTTAATCCATAATATCATGAAACCAATGTAACAGTTTGAATGTGAATTTCAGTGAATTGAGAGTCACTTGATAAACAAGAAGAAGAGGACAGAGAATACTTTTATTCTGGGCAATTTTGAAGTAGGTGAATTCAGTCTCTGACATCTCATTTTTCTTCTCTGTGTTTCTAGTCTTCCCCCTCCTCATCCCCTACAGCACCCCCGTGCCTATGGTTTTTGTGAGGCCCAATCCTTGAGTGTGACACCCCAAAGGTTTTGTCAAACCCCTCCCATGTGCCTTATGATTCAAACTCCAACTTCAGTCAAAACTTGGCTTACTCATTGTAGGAATTTCAGATAGATGCCGACATAATGGCTCGTGCCTATAATTCAAGCACTTAGGGAGGCCAAGGTGGGAGGATTACTTGAGCCCAAGAGCTCAAGACCAGCCTGGGCAACATATCAAGACCCTGTCTCTACAAAAAAATCAAAAAACTATCTGGGAGTGGTAGTGTACACCTGTAGTCTCAGCGACTCGGGAGGCTGTGGTAGGAGCCCAGAAGGTCAAGGCTGCAGTGAGCTCCAGCCTGATCAACACTGACCTCAACTCAAAAAACAAACCAAGCACCACTTCTATGATAACATTAGTGGAAACTTTGGAGCGAGGAAGCAATGATTGTTCCTCATATTTACAAGTTAGTCTGATGTGTGGTAAAAGCATGCAAAGTCTTTCAAAAAATGTGTACACTTTAACCCAGCAATTCCACAGTTAGGGGTTGGTCTTTAAGAAATAAGTGTCCAGGCACGGTGGCTCACTCCTGTAATCCTAGCACTTTGGGAGGCCTAAACGAGAGGATTGCCTGAGCCCACAGGTTCGAGACCAGCCTGGGCCACATGATGAGACCTCGTCTCTACAATAAATTTAAAAAAACTAACTGAGTGGTTCATGCCTGTAGTTCCAGCTATTTGGAAAGTTGAGGTGGAAGGATCACCTAAGCCCAGCAGGTAGAGGTTATGATGGCCGTAAGCCTGACACCGCAATCCAGCCTGGGTGACAGAGTGGGACTCTGACTCAAAAAAAAAAGAAATGGACAATCACAAGATAACTTTTTTTGTTTGTCAAAGTGGTTTTTATTTTATGATTTATTTTTGTTTTTGAGATAAGTTCTCACTATGTGCCTAGGCTTGTCTTGAACTTCTGAACTCAAGCAAACTTCTTGCCTCAGCCTCCCAAAGTGCTGGGATTACAGGCATGAGCTACCGCACCTGGCCTCAAAGTGCTTTTTAAAATAGAGGATTATTAGAGATTTTTCCATTACTTCACAAAGTGCATTATTTAGAAAACTAATCTCTAGAAATTATTCTTAAAGGGCAGAGGGGAAATTGGAGGACACTTGTTTTCTAAAATGACATGTAATATTTTTGCTGAGACTTTGCTGTCATTTGAATGTGTATAGTCTTTAGAAGTAGTATATACCAAGGGCCTGGCATTGGGGCAGTCTTCCGCAGGTACTGGCATAAAGGAGAACATTTTTCTGTAGAGGACAGAATAAGAAAAATAATTGGAATAATAAATTTTAAGAGTTGGTCTGGTTTTTATTATCATGTGTCGGCAATTATAAACAGTGTCAGTGATAAGCTTCTCTTTCCATCCTGATTTTGTTGGTTTACATTTTAAACAATTGCTGTGCCTACTGTGGAATTTAAGTACATATATATGTTTCAAATTTGACCGGAGACGGTGACTCACTCCTGTAGTCCCAGCCAACACAGGAGGATTGCTTGAGACCAGGAGTTTGAGACCTGCCTGGGCAACATAGTGAGACCTCATCTCTACAAAATTTTTTAAAAAATAAAACAAATGAGCATATTTTATTCTTATCATTCCATAAGCATCATATTTTGTTTGTTTCTGAGACGGGGTCTCACTCTGTCATGCAGGTTGGAGTGTAGTGATGTGACCATGGCTCACCGCAGCCTCGATCTCCTGGGCTCAGGCGATCCTTCTGACTCAGCCTCCTGAGTAGCTGGAGCTACAGGTGTGTGCCACCATGCCTAGCAAATTTTTTTTTAACTTTTTGTAGAGACAAGATCTTGCTATGTTGCCCAGGCTGGTCTTCAACTTCTGGGATCAGGTGATCCTCCCGCCTTGATCTCCCAAAGTGCTGGGATTATAGGTATGTGCCACTGCACTTGGCCTAGCATTGTATTTTATTGGGAAATTAATCCGAAGCACTTACTCTCAGCCACCCCTCCATGCCTTGCCTTGCTTCTACACAGAATCAGCTACAAAGAGCCTTGTGAAAACACTTTCCTAAAAGTTCAGAATCATTTGAGTTCTCTTCAGATACAATTTGAATCTCCAACTTTATGCTACTATATTCCGCCCTCCCTCCTTTTTTTAAGTTTTTTTTATTTTTTGAGTTGGAGTCTCACTTTCTCACCCAAGCTGGAGTACAATGGCATGCTCCCAGCCACCGTAGCCTCGACCTGCTGGGCTCAGGAGATCCTTCTGCCTCAGTCCCCCAAGTAGCTGGAACTGCACTCATGCCCTATCAAGCCCAGCTAATTTTTTGATTTGTTGTAGAGAGGAGATACTCGAACCCCTGGGCTCAGACAATTCTCTCGCCTCTGCCTCCCAAAGTGCTGGGATCATAGGTGAAGTAAACGATCATAGCATAGTTATTTTAAAAACAATGATAATGAGCCGGGCTCGGTGGCTCAGCCTGTAATCCTGTGCTTTGGGAGCCTGAGGTGAGTGGATTGCCTGAGCCCGCAGGTTTGAGACCCGGCTGGGCAACTTGGCGAGCCCTCATCTCTAAAATAAATCAAAAATTAGCTGGGCGTGGTAGCACGCGCCTGTAGTTCCAGCTACTTGGAAGGCTGAGGCAGAAGGATCGCCAGAGCTCAGCCAGGAGTGGTCACTGCACTCCAGTCTGGGCAACAGAGTGAGACTCCAACTCAAAAAAACAATGATAATGAATCTGACTGAATTCAATTCTGACATTCTCTGTGACCACTGTGTGTTTTTTTAATATGTGTCTAAAATTTAAAACAAACTGCAAGGTGTGATATTTTGTTTGCTAAGTGCAAATTTTATTTTTATGCATGACTTAGTTTATAGACTATAAAATAATGTCCTTAAACCTGAACATTCTCTTTTTTTAACATTGTTAAAAGTTTCAAAACTAAAGGAAAACTCAAGAAAAGAAGTAACATTCCTGATTATTTCAAGACTGTTACTAAAAATAGCCTTGTTGTATACTATAGGAGTTTGTTAAAATTGATCTGCTCTGGGTGTCAAGTACACTAGGTGTGCCCCTGCTTGAGGGGAAAGCTTAATAAGAAGCCAAGTGATACTGAGATTTCTCTGAGACTTGTGAAAATTGTTGGTGGTAAAGCAATTCATCACTATATGTGTTAGTTCTTCAGGAAAAGAATGCCAGGGGACATGGATAGACAATAATCAACTCCTTCCTCCACTCACACAATTTGTCACCCATAACTAGCAATGACTTCCATCCACTATCGTGGAAGGTATTCATTACTTATTAGTAATTCTGATGCTTCAGAAGCTGAGTTGCTATGTTAAGAATAGCAAAAGCATAGAGAAATAAATCAGTCGGGCATGGTGGTAATGCACCTATAGTCCTAGCTACCTGAGAGTCTGGGGGTAGAAGGATCACTTGAGCTTAGGAATTCAAGGTTGTGGTGAGCTATGATCATTCCAGAGCACTCCAGTCTGGGTGACAGACTGAAACTCTGACTCAAAAAAAAAAAAGAATAGCAAAAACATAGAGACATCTAACACCTACCATTTTCATAAGCAGGTAAGACTCAAAGCAAACTGTTAAAATAGAAGAGTGGCTCATGCCTGTAATCCCAAGACTTTGGGAGGCTGAAGTGAGAGGTTCACTTGAGCTCAGGAGTTTGAGACCAGTCTGGGCAACATAGTGAGATCTCATCTCTATACAAAATCAAAAAAATTAGCTGGAAGTGGTGGCACACACCTGTAGTCTCAGCTACTTGGGAGGCTGAGGCAGGAGGATCACCTGAGACCAGGAGGTCGAGGCTGCAGTGAGCCATGATTGTGCCACTGCACTCCACCCTGAACAATAGAGTGAGATTCCAACACAAAATAAACAAATAAAAATAATAAAACATGACTAGAAGAAGTACAGGTTTTGGAGAAGACTTGGGCTTTGGTTGTGTCCTTAACAAAATTACTTGCTAATAATTTATTCAAAATATTACATTAGCCAGGGTGGTGGCACATGCCTATAGTTCCAACTACTTGGAAAGCTGAGGCGGAAGGCTCACCTGAGCCCAGCAGGTCAAGGCTGCGGTGGCCGTGAGCGTGCCACTGCACTCCAGCCTGGGTGACAGTGAGACTCCAACTCAAAACATGGATGAAACATTTTTTAGGTGCTTTAAGTGCCATAAAGAAAACAAATGGCTTCCTGTTATTCCTAGGATGAAGACCAAAATTCTTGTTTGGTTTTGTTTTGTTGAGGTCTCTCTGTAGCCCGGGGTGTAGTGCAGTGGCATGATCATGGCTCACAGTAGCTCGACCTCCTGAGCTCAAGCGACCCTTCAACCTCAGTATCCCAAGTAGCTGAGACTATAGGCATGCACCACCATGGTCAGTACATTTTAAAAAAAATTTTCTGTAGAGACAAGTTCTCATGATGTTGCCAAGGCAGGTCTTGAACTCTCGGGCTCAAGCAATTCACTCACCTCAGCTTCCCAAAGTGCCGGGATTACAAGAATGAGTCACTGCACCCAGCCAAGACCAAAATTCTTTATCTGGCTCCCGTCAATCCTCTCCAACCACACGTCTCCCTCCCTGACGCTGTCTGTTCCAGCCACAGCCTTTTAGTTCCTCTACTGCACCAAAGCCTTCCTGTTTCGGGCCCTTGACATATGTTGGCCCCCTACTTTTTCTCTGTTAATCCTCAATATATCTTTCAGATCTCAGGTAATGTAATGTAAGAAGTGGAAGAAAGTCAGACAAAAAGGGAACTTGTAAAAAACTCAAAATAAACAGGATGAATATGTTTCCAGAGAGACTTCCCTTGTGTTCACCTACCTACATGTCTCCTGGACACCCCCAGCATACAATCGATAGCCAGATCAGTTACCCCCATAGCACCCTGGGCTGTTCCTTCGCAATTAGTCATTTGCCTGTGTAATCATTTGCTTAATGTCTGTGTTCTCTCCACCGTAAACTTCATGGGAGCAAAGTTCTCTCCTTGCTTCACACTACTGAGTTCCGAGGTCTTGGGCCAATAACTATGTTTGGAATGAGGTGTGTGCAAATGAACACACAGCCAACTACAAAACCCTACCTCCAGGGATGTGCCTCAAAAACATTCTTTGATGAGGAAAGCCTGGCTGTCCATGGAACTTCCTCACGCCCACTTTCCCTTATCTGACCTTGCTGGTCAAGTGGTTGTTTTTGTTTTGAGAGTTTTACAAGTTCCCCTTTTGCCAGACAAAAGTGTAAGCTTTCTTCCACTTACATTACATTTACTGTGAATCTTTTTCTTTTTATCATTTTGGTGTTAGCTTTATCTTAATTGTAGAGCTTGCCATTTCAAAACTTTCGTCTCTTATTTCTGCTAGCTCTCAACTTTTTAAACAATGATAAATATTTATTTCTGTCTGCTTTTATCAGTTCCTGGTCTTAATTTGAAATATTTATCTCTGGTTTTTTTATTCATTTATTTTGATTTGGGGTCTCACTCTGTCACTCAGGCTGGAGTGCAGTGGCTGGATCAAAGCTCACTACACACTCAAACTCCTGGACTGAAGCCATCCTCCCACCTCAACCTCCCAAGTAACTGTGACTCCAGGTGTGCACCACCACACCAGGATAATTTTTTTTTTAAATAGAGACAAGGTCTTGCTATGTTGCCTAGGCTAATCTCGAACTCCTGTGCTCAAGCAATCCTCCTGCCTCAGTCTTCCAAAGTGTTGATATTACAGGCATGAGTCACCGTGCCCAGCCTAGCTCTAGTTTTAAATCTTTTTTTGTCTGGCTGCTTTCAGGTTTTCTATATCTCCTTCCAAACCTAATTTCAATAAAACTATCATTTATCTCCTCATGTCTTTTTAATCTGTTAACTGACTTGATTTTCATTAAATTGATAGATTTGAGAATTATCTAACCGTGGAAACTTATCTGGAGTTTTACCCTCCTTGTTCCCAGTCTCTCTCCTCTCCCTCCCTCGGTCCTCTTCCCCCACAGTCTCCCTCTCACCCACCCCTCTCACTTCCCTATATTTGCCCTGGCCAGAAAGATGGGGTGAGGAATGTCAATGGTAGAGGGATTTTGTGTTCTGAATATGGAAGGATGAAAGCTATCTTTCCCCACCAGTTTTTCCTGCATCAGTCTCTTAGGGCCACCTCATCGGAGTATTCCTGATTTATAAGGAAAGTTCTCCAGAGACCTTCCCTGCAAAAGATTTGATGAACTCAATTCATTCTCTCCAGAGACACAATTCCCATTTTTCAGTTAGAGCATCTGATGTGCTGGAACAGTGTTGCTTGCTAATATCCCTACATCTGGTTCTTTGATGAGAAATTTAGGGGAAAACTAGGCCAGCTGCATGCCCAGGACAGGTTGAGCCCTCGAACGGATTCTCCAGGTAGAGGCACTCCACACCTGCTTCCAACAAATCTCTCAATAAATACGCACAGGTTGTAGAGAATCTGCAGCTGGTGTCTTGGCACCATTTTATACCCCAGAGTAGATTCATCATTCTTCCCAGGATGCTTTTCTTCCCTTCTTGGTAGGTTAAGAGGAGGAGCCTCTCAGGGAGTGGGAATCCCCCCACTCTCTTCCTTGTCCTGACAGTAGTAGAAGCTGAAGGGTGTGAGAGTAAGGACAGTCTCACAAACAGAGTTTATTTATTATTTTTGAGTCCATATCTCATTGAGTCAGTGTCTCATTCTGTGACAAGCTCAGTAGCACGATCATGGCTCACTGCAGCCTCAACCTTCTAGACTCAAATCCTTCTGCCTCAACCTCCCGAGGGGTGCATACCACACCTGGCTAACATTTGTGATTTATTTATTTTTTTAAAGAGATGAGGTCTTGCTATGTTGCCCAGGCTGGTCTCCACCTCCTGGGCTCAAGCAATTCCTTGCCTTGGCCTCCCAGAGTGTTGGGATTACAGGTGTGCCTGGCCAGAGTTTTAAAAAGAGGACCACTCATCTATTTGTTGCAGGGTTAGTATAAACTTTTAAATCTATGCCAGATAATGGAGGTCTACTGCGAAGAGCAGATTTCTAGGATGTGATAGAAAACTCCCTTGCTATCTGCTTATGGGACATAAAGCTTCCCAGCTTGCCAAGAAAAATCCTATTCCAGGGACTTAGGTTGAGTCCATGGGATCTTTGCTGATCCCTCCAGAGAAGAGCTGGATGCCACTCTGAAGATAAGAATCCCTACAGGAGGCCCTGACCTTACAATCACAACCCCACCTTCCCTCCTCACATCAAGCGTTGGGTTCCTTGGTAGGCTTCACCCTCATGGGCTCTTTTCTCAAGGAAATCTGCCCTACTCCACTTAACTGGTTAGATGAAACCATTCTCACCCAGCATCAGAGAGAGAGAGAGAGATCACTCTTGGGGAGAGGACCCTCAGACACTGATCTCACATCTTGTCATCCTGAAGAACATTCTTTTGAAAAGTCTCCTGTGACCAACTCTCCAGCTAGATTTATTCCAGCAAGGGTTATAGGAATGTGCAAATTCACCTTAGTTTCCTCAACTGTAAATTGGGATAATAAGATCTACCTCTTAGGGTTCTCCTGAAAACTACAAGATACATTTCTATAAAGCAATTGATATAGATACACCAGTGTCTGGCATGTGTGTGTGTGTGAATATGTGTCTGTGTGTGTGCGTGTGTGAGAGAGAGAGAGAGAGAGAGAGAGAGAGAGAGAGAGAGAGAGAGAGAGAGAGAAGTATGCATAATGATTACTTGTGGGGAGAAGGTAACAAATAAAATAGGGTGAAATACGAAAGTCTTTCTTTCCTTCTTTCTTTTTCTCCTTCCCTCCTTCCCTCCCTCCCTCCTCCCTTCCTTCCTTCCTTTTTTCCACAGGATCTTGCTCTGTTGCCCAGGTTGGAGTATAGTGGCATGATCAAAGCTCACTGCAGCCTCAAACACCTGTGCTCAAGTGATCCTCCTACTTCAACATCCCAAGCAACTGGGACTACAGGCATGTACCACACGCAGCTATTTTTTAAAAATTATTTTAGAGATGGGTCTCTTTATGTTTCCCAGGCTGGTCTTGAACTCCTGGCCTCAAGTGATTCTCCCTCCTTAGCCTCCCAAAGTGCAGGGATTGCAAATATGAGCCCCTGCACCCAGCCTAAAAGACTGTTTTTTGATCCAGGTGCTGGTTGTATAGGTATGTTCACTTTGTAAAAATCATCAAGCTGTACACTCAACGTGTGTGTGAACTTTTCTGTATGTGTGTTATATCTCAGTATAAACTTTATGAAAAAAGACAAGGCCCAGTGAGCTTGGTCAAGGTGGTCGGTTGCTCTGTGGTCTCAGGTATGGAGAGAACCAAACGTCTATAGACACACATTGAAAACAAAACAAACACAAAGATTCTCACTAAACATCAGCAAAGGCTATCACTGGATAATTGGATCCAGTGTAATTTTGTTTTGTTTTGTTTTCCAACACTTTCCAAACCTCTTCAAGGAGTCTGGTATTGGTCTTGCCATCTGGCCCTTGGGGGGAAAGCAGAAGACATTGTTTTATCCTCAAAGCATTAAAGCACACCATCTACAATCATCACTTCCTTCCTTATTACAAGTATGGATTTTATTCGAGGCCTCCACATGCCTTCTGGGATTGTCAGGTAGATAATTTAGGGTTAACTTTGTGTGGAATTATATGCCTTTGGATAGTTATAGTAAATAGATAGTAAGTGCCAATGAAGTAGTGTAGGAAAATCAGGGAAGGCTTCCTGAGGGAGGTGACATTGGATCTGGGTGTCGAGGGATGAGCAGGAATTTGTGAAGTGGGGGTGGGTGGGAACAAAGGACAGGAAGGTCATTGTAGAACAGGAAGATAGCCCAGACAAGACATGAAGAACAATGATGTGTTCATGGACCAGAAAAGAGTTTGGCATCCCTGGGAAGTATGGTGTGTGACTTTGTACCCGTGTGAATGCTCTACATTGTGTTTGTACATACCACTGTGACAAATGCTAAACATCATTCATGACACCACACCATAAAAAATGTATAATGCAAGCCCAAAAAAAGTCTTTTAAAAATATGTTTTGCAGACCGGGTTTGGTGGTCCACACCTGTAATCCCAGCACTTTGGGAGGCCGAGGTGGGAGGATTGCTTGCGCCCAGGAGTTTGATACCAGTCTGGGCAACATAGAGAGACTTTATCTTGATTTTTAAAAATCACAAAAACTAGCTGGGCCTAGTGGTGTACACCTGTAGTCCTAGTTACTCAGGAGGCTGAGGCAGAAGAATCCCTTAAGCCCAGGATCTCAAGTCTGTGGTGAGCCATGATCATGCCACTGCACTCCAATCTAGGTGTCAGTAAGACTCTAACTCAAAAAAAAATAAAATGACAGCAATAGTTAATTTTTTAAAAATGATCCCACATTCGCATACTGAGATCTCTGAAGTAATCATTTAAAAATAACATCAAGCTTTGTAGAATATTCTCAACTTTTAAATTAAGTTGATTGGAATCCAAGCATGAAAATAGCATGTGTTATGCCAACTGCAGAAGACTCTCAACACCTCCTTCCTTGCAGTTATAGAATAACCGGGTACCAACATCGGCATCCTCACATGAGATGAACTTTCAAGGAGATGACGTTACACCTGGGGATGGTGATATTATAGGGATGCCTATCATTGTGATGGATGACTGCAAATACAATGTCTGTAGCCTGTCACAGA
The DNA here is from genome assembly GCF_000164805.1 of Carlito syrichta. Taxonomy (NCBI): domain Eukaryota; kingdom Metazoa; phylum Chordata; class Mammalia; order Primates; family Tarsiidae; genus Carlito; species Carlito syrichta. Next base: position 522,342 of record NW_007248456.1, read on the forward strand.
ACACTTCTCTGGTTTGCCAAAGAACCACTTAAATGCACTTGTGCTAATGGAACTGAGCTCTCTGGCAGAAGAGTCAGAAGAAGAGTGGTCCTTGTGTCACTTTGTTTTCTGGTGTTTGTCTCACATTGTCACCCAGGCTGGAGTTCAGTGGCACAATCACGGCTCACCACAACCTTGACCTCCTGGGCTCAGGTGATCCTTCTGTCTTAGCTTCCCGAGTAGCTGGGACTACAGGTGCATGCCACCACACCTGGCTAATTTTTGTATTTTTTGTAGAGATGAGGTCTGGCTATGTTGCCCAGGTTGATCTCAAACTCCTGGGTTCAAGCATGATTACAGGCATGAGCCACTGCATCTGGCCTCTTGTCCACTTCTCACGGCTTCCACCCCAAGATTACCAATTGAGAAAGGCAGCTTGCTCTCTGAGCAGCACTAAGCCAGGAGGGAAGACTGAAGCCCTGTCTACTCTTCCCTCCCACTTTTAAATCATATCAGGAAGGTGGAGGCAATGAGGCATGCATACAAATACACAGGCCTGAGGATGGCTCTGGGGACAAGCTCAGCAGTGTAAACAGTGGCTGTGTCTGGTGGGTTCCCGCATACCCCTCCCTGACCACTAGCAGTTGTGAAAACGGAGGCCATCCAAGGTGGAACAGGTGGTCATCTTCAGATTTGGTTCCTGGCAAGGAAGTTGCGGAATGAATCACCTGAGTTCAGGTTCCTGACTGCACAAGAGCTATGAATTGAACGGGACAGCACTGTGCTGCTTTCAGTGGCTCTGGTGTGAGCCGAAATGGCTAAGTAATGAGCCAAAAGGCAGTGGAAGAGCAAATGGAAGGGCACCGAACACCTGCTCTGCACCGGGCCTAGACTAAGGGTCTCCATGTGTGTTCTGGGGCAGCATGTGCCGGGTGTGGCTCTGTATCTCCCACTTGCTAGCTGTGTGACCTTGCCCAGGCTCCTTGGCCTCTGCGAACCTCCTCGGTTTTCTCATGTCTATCTCCTCAGGCTGTGTGGGAAGGAAGAGAGAATCCATATTTACATGGCACACAGAAAGGGCTCGGGAAAAGATAGGAATTGTTGTCTGTCACCATCATTATCATTTAATCCTCCAGACAGTGTTGTTATCCATTTTTCAGATGTGGATACTAAGGTTCAGAGAGGTAAGAGGGCTGTGCAGGGACTACAGTCTCCGTCCTATGACTCCAGCCCAATCTCACACCAGAACATTCACTCCGTACCCCACTCCACAATGTCTTTATGGGTCAGTTTTGAATAAATGGACGATAGAAATGAGAAAAGCAAAATGAGCTTGTTTGCAAATATCTATAAACCAAAAATTGATACAGTGTATTCGTCAGGGTTCTCCAGAGAAAAGGGCCAATAGGGCGTGTGTGTGTGTGTGTGTGTGTGTGTGTGTGTGTGTGTGTGTATAAACGAGGGGTGTCACAAAATAGCCAGAATTATCTTTTGGATAATTATCTTTTGTACTGCCCCTTGCAGTACAGGCTTCCCCTGCTAGGTACGTGTTCCATCCGCATCAGTGTACCAGCTAGCATTGTTGTGAGAGACTGCATTTGGTTTCCGTGAATTTGTTGTTGTTGTCGAGATTCCTTTAACCATTTGCCCATTTCATGATGGGTGATTTATGAATGCGCCTACCCCCACTGTGCTGAGTGTTCCAGCAGTTTTTGACCAAAAACAGTGTGATTCGTGTGCTCCACCCTTCCTCTTCAACCAGTCTTGCCCTGAGTGACTTTTTGTTTCCTCAGATGAAAAAAGTCCTCAAAGGGAAACATTTTGCCAGTGTGGAAGAAGTAAAACAAAAAATGACAGAAGCACTAAGAGGCATCAATATGGACGAGTTCAAAAACAGTTTTGAGCAGTGGGAAAAGCATCTCAATAAATCTATTGCATCAAATGGAGAGTACTTCGAAGGTGACTGAGGTTTAAACATGTAAGAATAAATGCACAATTTTCTTTTTTGAGTAGAAGTCTTACCTGTTACCCAGGCTAGAGTGCAGTGGCACACTCACAGCCACCACAGCCTCTGCCACTGGTCTCAGGTGGTCTTTCTGCCTCAGCCTTCCAAGTAGCTGGAACTAGAAGAGCCCACCACCATGCCCAGCTAATTTTTTGATTTAATGTAGAGACAAGGTATCAACAATTTGCCCAGGCTGGTCTTGAACCCCTAGACTCAGGCAATCCTTTTGCCTCCACCTCCCAAAGTGCTGTGATTACAGGCTTGAGCCACTGCACCTGGCTGAAATATTCGATTTTTTAATAAATAAATTCCAGGATTTTTTGGGTCCTCCCTCATATATATGCTGTGTTTTGGTTGTGTAATATATATAGTATATACTGTGTATATAATACACAGTATATAATAGTATGTATATAATTTTATATAGTATATACATTGTACTTAGTGTGTATATATACTACACAGTATATATATATAAGCACATTATATTTATATGTACATATATACTATATACATGACACATCTATTGGTTGTGTACTATATTATAAGTCAGCGGTCCCCAACCTTTTTGGCATCAGGAACCAGTTTTGTGAAAGACAATTTTTTCATGGTCAGGGGTTGGGGTAGGGAATCGTCAGGTATTAGATTCTTTTTTTTTTTTTTGAGTTGGAGTCTCACTCT
>NW_007248457.1:0-5217 GCF_000164805.1 Carlito syrichta
TGACTCAGCCTGTAATCCCAGCACTTTGGGAGACTGAGGCAAGAGGATTGCCTGAGCCTGCAGGTTCGAGACCAGCCTGGGCAACTTGGCAAGACCTTGTCTCTACAATGAATAAAAAATTAGCCAGACATGGTAGGACACGCCTATAGGTCTGGCTACTTGGAAGGCTGAGGTGGAAGGATCACCAGAGCCCAGCAGGTCGACGCTGGAGTGGCTATGAGTGTGTCACTGCACTCCAGCCTGGGTGATGGAGTGAGACTCCAACTAAAAAAAAAAAAAAAATAGATGAGGTGGACCCTAATTCAAAGATAGGTGTCTTTATAAGAAAAGATTATAACAGAGATGCAGACACAGCTAGAAGACAGAGGCAGAGACTGGAGAGATGTGTCTCCAAGCCAAGGAATGCTCAGGACTGCTGGCAGCCACCAGAAACTGGGGAGAGGTATAGGGTGGAGTCTTTCTCACAGCCTCTAGAAAGAACTCCCTGAATTCAGATCTTTAGCTTCCAGAACTGTGAGACGATACAATTCTGTTGTTCTAAGCCACCTAGTTTTTGGTACTTGTTACAGCAGCCCCAGAGAACCAACATAGCACTCGTCTGTGTCATGTGTCGGCACTACAGACACCAAGGAAGAAAATAGGGGTAGCTGGGCTCGGTGGCTCAGCCTGTAATCCCGCGCCTTTGGGGGGCTGAGGTGAGTGGATTGCCTGAGCCTGCGGGTTCGAGACCCGCCTGGGCAGCGAGACCTCATCTCTACAGTAACCAAGAAATCAGCTAGGCGTGGTAGCGCATGCCTGTAATTCCGGCTACTCGGAAGGCTGAGGCGGAAGGATCACTGGGGCCCAGAAGGTGAGGCTGCAGTGGCTGGGAGCAGCCACTGTACTCCAGTCTGGGCGACCGAGTGAGACTGCAACTCAAAAAAAAAAAGAAAAGAAAAGAAAAAAAGATAATACAAAAAATAAATGAAACAAAAAACTGGTTCTTCGAAAGGATAAACAAGATCGATGGTTCCCTAGCTAGACTGACCAAGAGAAAGAAAGAAAAATCCCAAATAAGCACCATCAGAAACACAAAAGATGAAGTCACATCCGATCCTGAAGAAATACAAAAGATCATCAGAGACTACTATGTACACTTGTATGGAAACAAACTTGAAAACCTCAAGAAAATGGAGGACTTTCTGTCATCACACAACCTACCTAGGTTGAAACAAGAAGAAATTGAGACCCTAAATAGACCAATGACAATCAAGTAGACTGACTATGTAATAAGAAAACTACCTACAAATAAAGACCTGGACCAGATAGCTTTCCAGCAGAATTCTACAAGACATTTAAAGAGGAACTGATTCCAAGCCTACTGAAGCTATTTCAGGTGATTGAGAAAGATGGAACCCTCCCCAAAGCATTTTATAAAGCTAACATCACATTGATACCCAAGCCAGGTAAAGACTCAACAAAAAAAGAGAACTACAGGCCAATATCTTTGATGAACATAGACGCTAAAATTCTCAACATGATCCTAACAAACCGGATTCAACACATCTCAAAAATCATCCATTATGACCAAGTAGGCTTCATCCCTGGGACGCAAGGCTGGTTCAACATTGATAAAACCATAAATGTTATTAAATACATCAACAGATTTCAAAACAAAAACCACATGATTATATCATTAGATGCAGAAAAAACTTTTGATAAAATCCGGCACCCCTTCTTGATAAAAGCCCTCGAACATCTAGGCATGCAGGGAGCGTAGATCAAAGTAGTAAAAGCCATCTATGAGAAACCCACAGCCATCATACTCCTAAACAGACAAAAATTGGAACCATTTCCCGAAAACTGGAACAAGACAAGCATGCCCACTCTCACCCCTCCTGTTCAATATAGTATTGGAAGTCCTGGCTAGAGCAATCAGAGAAGAGAAGGCAATCAGGGGTATCCAAATAGGAAAAGAGGAAGTCAAATTATCTCTCTTTGCAGATGACATGATTGTGTACCTTGAAAACCCAAGAGAATCCATCAAAAACCTCCTTACACTGATAAAGGCCTTTGGCAAAGTCTCAGGATATAAAATAAATGTGCAAAAGACAATCGCATTTCTTTATACCAATAATAAACAAACAGAAACCGAAATAAAAAGCATAATTCCATTCACAATAGCCACACAAAAAATGAAATACCTTGGCATCTTCCTAACAAGAAACGTGAAAGACCTTTACAATGAAAACTACAAAACTCTGCTCAAAGAATTCAAAGATGACACAAACTAGTGGAAAAATATCCCATGCTCATGGATTGGAAGAATCAACATTGTGAAGATGTCCATCTTACCTAAGGCAATCTACAGATTAAATGCAATACTTATCAAATTACCAGCAACATTCTTCTCAGACCTAGAAAAAACAACACAGGAATTTATATGGAAACACAAATGACCAAGAAAAGCCAGAACAATCCTCAGCACAAAAACAAAGCAGGTGGTATCACATTACTAGACTTCAAACTTTACTATAAGGCTACAATCCTCAAAACAGCTTGGTACTGGTATAGGAACAGGCATTTAGATCAATGGAATAGAATTGAGATTCCAGAAACAAAACCCCAATTTCTTAACCAACTCATCTTTGACAAACCCTCCACCAACTATCACTGGGTAGAGGAGAACCTATTCAGTAAATGGTGCTGGGAAAACTGTCTGACAACATGCAGAAGATTGAAATAGGACCCCTATCTATCCCCATACACAAAAATTAACTCCAAATGAATTGGAGACCTAAATGTAAAACCTCAAACCATAAGAACCTTAGAAAATGAAGGACATACCCTCATGGAAATTGGAACTGGCATCCAATTCCTGAACAAAACTCGAAACCCACAGGCCATAAGGGATAAGATAGACAAGTGGGAACTCATTAAACTGACAAGCTTCTGCAAAAGCGTCATAGATCCCAGAGGCTACTTTCTACATAGGTTTTATTTGCTCAAAAATGAGTCTTGCCATGTGGATTGATCTGAATTACATTTTGAATTTATTCTCTTCCAAAATAAATATAAATCTAGTTTTTGTAGAATATGGTTGCCTTTCGTTGTGGTGCTAAACATTCCAGAGCGTTTGTAATCCTTTACATATTGATTTCCAAGTTTGCTATTGATTGATTTCGATGCAGTGAGGTAAAATATGAAGGTAAATTTTTGTTATTGGCTGTTTGGTATTGTGTTTTTAAGTAATTTCAATTCTCAAAGTTTTATTTCAAATTTAATTACAAGAAGACCACTCAAATCTGTATGAACTTCAGAAATCTGAGATTAAGTGCCCTCATTCAGAATCAAAGTGAACATTGAAAAATGACTTTAATATATTTAGAAACTTGTGCTAAAAAATAATATGTATTTAATTTTTATTGGGATAATAACCTAGGGATAATTATTATAGCAACTGTCAATCTCTTGCAGTGATGTTTATACATAAAAACATATATCTGTATAATATTTCCATTTATGTCCTCAACACATTTTTCATTATTTTTTCGTTTCTCCCATATAATTTCAGCATAGTTTTGAAGGTTTTCCAAATAATTTTATCCAGATAGTTCATGAATATTCAAAAGAAAACCTATACTTCCAAACCTCTGCATGTTTGTATATATTTATTTCTAAATTGAAATTGTCTTATAACTTTATTAGTAAAGTTCTGTTAATTTTTTTAATGTTTGCAGTGTGCTTTGTTAGAAAAATAAAAGCTAAGAATTTGTGTATCAGATTTTCTTCCTACAGTTTGTGTTGTGAAGTCATGTATAGTAAATAGGTACTTTTAACAAATATGATTCATTTATTTTTATTTTTTAAAATCAATATTTTTTATTATGAAATTGTGGGGTACAGTTGAGGGTTAGTTATACAAATATGCTTCGTTCAAGCCCCCTTGTTGATACGAGGTGTCTCCCCGTGCCCAGACAGATGTTTACTACCATTAGTCCCATCCTCCTTCCCCCCACCCCATAGTTTCCCACCACTGTCAGTCATTTTCTTATGGTAGTATGTTGGATGGTCAAGGTCCACTATATGAGTGAGAACATGTGATACTCAGATCTTTGTTTTTGTGAGAGGTTACTCAGTATTATAGACTCTAGTTCCATCCAGGTTGCTGCGAAATTCATGATTTTGTTCTTTTTTATGGCTGCATAGTATTTCATCGTGTATATGTACCACATTTTTAAAATCCAGTCCTCTTTTGATGGGCAGCATGGTTGGTTTCAGGTTCTTGCTATTGTGAACAATGCTGTGATAAACATTTGTGTGCAGGTATCTTTTTGATAGAGTGATTTGAGTTCTTCAGGGTATATTCCCAGTAGGGGGATTGCAGGGTCATATGGGAGATTGGTATTTAGAGCTTTTAGGAATTGCAACACTGCTTTCCACAGAGGTTGCACTAGTTTACACTCCCACCAACAGTGTAGGAGTGTTCACTTTTTGCCACACCCTCCCCAACAACTATTATTTTTTGAGTTATTGATAACTGCCATTCTGACTGGAGTTAGGTGGTATCTCAGTGTGGTTTTGATTTGCATCTCCCTGATGATTAATGAGGTTGAACATTTCTTCACATGTCTGTTGGCTGTGGTCCTTTGTGAAGTGTCTGTTCATATCTTTTGCCCATTTTATAATGGGGTTGTTTGTTTTTTTCTTTTCAGCACGTTTGAGTTCCTTGTAGATCCAAGATGTTAAGTCTTTGTCAGACCTGGAGTTGACAAATACTTTTTCCCAGTATTTAGGCTGTCTCCCTGCTCTCTTGATGGTTTCTTTGGCTTTGCAGAAGCTTGTCAGTTTAATGAGTTCCCACTTGTCTATCTTATCCCTTATGACCTGTGGGTTTCGGGTTTTGTTCAGGAATTGAATGCCAGTTCCAATTTCCATGAGGGTATATCCTTCATTTTCTAAGGTTCTTATGGTTTGAGGTTTTACATTTAGGTCTCCAATCCATTTGCAGTTAATTTTTGTGTATGGGAATAGATAGGGGGCTTGTTTCAATCTTCTGCATGTTGTAAGTCAGTTTTCCCAGCACCATTTACTGAACAGGTTCTCCTCTCTCCAGTGGTATGTGGTGGAGGCTTTGTCAAAGATGAGTTGATTGAGGAATTGAGGTTTTGCTTCTGAAATCTCAATTCTATTCCATTGATCTATTTGCCTGTTCCTATACCAATACCAAGCTGTTTT
>NW_007248458.1:0-23575 GCF_000164805.1 Carlito syrichta
TGTGAAAGTGAGTTACCCATTCACATTTAAATTTCCCAGCTGAAACACTAGATGAAGCAAAAGTGAGCCTTTCTGTTACCTTCTGCTTACGTTGCAAATTTAGGGGCAAAATAATTATTGTGGCTGGTGTAAGCCACCACATTTTGGGCTGGTTTGTTATAGAGTAATAGCTAAATAAAACATGGCCCCTGAAAGCTATTTTGAATCCATCTTTCCTTTGCCAATTTAGTTTGTCTAGAGCACATATATCAGGTTATCTAATAAGATCCATTTTACCATCACCATCTTAACTGCCCTTGAAATATATACTTTGGTTACATATTATATTTCCATATGAGATAAATGGTAGAAGCTAAAACAGAAATGAGAGTGGGGCTTAAAGGAAAGGAAGCATACTTTAGAATGCTAAAGCCGGATGATAGTGTAGATTTAGCCAGAGGGGTAAATTATGTCTCTGTGGTTCAAATATGTTAAAATTTTGTATAACTTTAGAAAATATAGAGGGAATTGGGGAAAAACAATGGACTATTCTTTTGCTTTAAATGTTCTCTGAGGGGGTCCACTGAAGGACTGTATATGTACATCACAAAAGGTTAGGTTAGGAATCAGGGATTTCACATCCCAGCTCCCTTATCTTTGTCTAACAAAATCAGGGGTAACATTTTTTAAAAGAGACTTTTAGCACAGCATTTTGCATGGTTGCTAAAGGTAGACCACAGATTTGGTTCTAATCTATTTAGCAACTACTGCCAAGAAATTTAAACCCTGTAATTGTAACACATTTTGTAACACATTAGCCATTATATACATCTATTTCTTCCAATGGACTTAAACTTCGTGAGACCAAGAGCTATCATTCAATGTTTTCATTTTCATAGAACTTGGTTCAGAAGCCTACATATAGTAGGTATTTGTCTGAAGAACTGAGCAAAATTTATACTTGGAATTTGTCCATTATATAAATCTTCTTATTTTTAGTTTTGAAGAAAAGTGTTCTTACTATTATCACAACAAGATTACAGGACAACTTTTGGTTTGGATTTTAAAGGTTACTCCTTCATTGCAGATAAGTCTAATGGATTCTTCATTTTGCAGACCTCTTCCCATCCACACATACATTCTTGTTGATTCTCTATCCTTACAGAATTATTATTAGGACCTGGCTTGGTTAGACAATTTTGTTGCTTCCAACTTTTGCACATTATCTTCGTGATCAAGTCAAAATTCTATCCCAACATTATTTTTAAGGATTTCATGCTGAAAATACAGCTGATTATAAATAATGTTTTCTTTTATTTTTCTTTGGCAACAACATACAATAATAGAGCTGATATTTTCTGGTCCCTCTTCATCCCTTGACATATACTGTCAAATTCAAGTCATATGTTTGAAGAATTCTCACATTACATGTTAATCCTAAGGTTTTTCCCCTATGACCCACTAGTTTTAGTGGCTAATATGAAGTACTCTGAAAACAAGCCCATTATATAGTGGCTATCAGGGAATTCTAATGCTAATTATCTGAGCTCAAGAACTTTAAATAATTTTATCTATGAAAACAAAGATTTTTCTGCTTCTTTTATATGTATTGAATTTCCCAGGGATGAATATATGGTGCAAATCTAGGGATAATAATTTTGACAGAATGTACTATTATTTTTAGCCACTTTTATGAAATCCCATCACCAGTTTTATTTTGAGTCAACATTACAAGATTTTCCTCTGAGCTTGTGTTTGTTTCTGTTTTGGTGACTCTAGTGAGCACGTGGCTATATTAGGTTTCTAACTATTATCCCTATTGAGCATTAACAAGCTGAAATATAAACTAATTTATTATACATTCTTAGTTCTTTCTTTTTCCTATTATACTTAGGACTCTCTATTGATTTTTAAAATGTATATGTGTATAAGCTCAATTATGTATAAATTTTATTTCAGGATAGTAAAGGGAACTTTACAAGACAGTCGAGATGCAAGGAGTTTAACAGATAAATTCCTATAAAATGGAAATCTTATATTTTCTCCCATAATCAAAAGCATATAAATTTCCTTCTCCCATGACCCATTAGGTTTCAGCTCTAAACTTCTCAGTCCCTGGGAGATTTATATGGTCACATCTAACTCACCTTGGATGTACCCATATACGAGTATTTTATTGAGTCCTTAAAGCTTTCTTTGTACATCCTTTCCCTTATCTCTTACTTCTATTGTCACCTTGCTGCCTTGTTCTCTACCCTGAATTCCTTCTTCCAGGGCTGGGGTGCAATCCCCAGTGGGCAAATTAGGCTCCCTTTTTTTGGCTCTTGCCTTTATTCTTCTTTCCTCCCTGCCTGTATGCTTCTTTTCTGCTCTGTGATTTTCTCTGTACTTCAGGAATATGCATATATATTTTGGGAAGCAACAACAATCTTATTTCCCTTCCTCAAAATTTATTTATGCTATGCTCTGAATGAAGCAAAAAAAAGCTTCTCTCCAGCTATTTTGTTATTATTTTTACTTCATTTACCACAACCATGCTATGAAATAAATTTTATTTGTCCTCTTTTCTTGCCAAGACCTCCTGCTTCATATTTTTCTTCTGTTGAGACACCAAGTAGCTTCTTGGTCATTGTCCAAAAAAAAGTCATTAGTTCCTATAATGCCCTTAATTTGGCTGACTATGGCTGATTTTCTTGATTGGAATTGGATTTCCTTTTATTAATCACTATTCTTTCAGGTACTTTCCATAGAAATCAAAGTTATAACTATGTTGGCCCTCAGTTTATATCTTGGGCAGATCTGATATGTCTTTGAGACTCTTTTATACATCATGTCATATTTTATGCCCATAAAATGGAGAAAAAAATTCTGGCTACCACTCACCTCCTTCTTCATTTCCACAATTCTTTTTCACACATGTGTCACAACCTCGGTAAGTCTATGCATATTACTGACATTCTTAGTATGCCACATTATAATAGCATTCTTCCTGGACAAGGGTCTAGAGGTTAAATACTCTGGTTGGATGGAATTGGGAATTGTTTTCCTGCTGACTGAAATACCTTTCTCTTAAGAATGGTGTCAGTTAAAGATTTATTGTACTTATTCACACAAACACTTATTTTCACATTCTTAATTATATAAGAGAAACACAAGGCTGGACATTGGCATACACATACAATCGAAATGCTAGTTGTTTGCAGAGCATTCTAAATTTCAAAAAAGTAAGCATTTAATAAGCAGTTTAGTTTCTATATAAATGAACATTGATAGGATTCAAGTTTTTGGACTTTGTACAATGCAGTATATCTTTGGTTCCAACATGCTTATCAAACTCAGGGGAAGGAAAAAACCAAACTCTGCAGTTAATAAGATCCACCTTCATAGAAAACACACACTCACTATCCCTCCAGACACTGATTATTTTTCATTTTCTTCTTCCATCTAGGCAATACAGAGTTCATTGGCAACCTGTTCTGGAGTCTAAATATACTGCCACACATCAATGATATTGCAATTATCCAGTATTTTCTATCAGTGTGTATACATGTGTTAATGAAAAGTTGTTGTAGCTAGATATTTGATAAAAGCTCCAAAGAGGAAAATGAATTAAATCCCCATCTAATCATAGTTCAGAGCACCTCTATTTTCTACAGAAGGGTGAAGATGTGTCTAGAGGAGGGATGCTTGATATAAATCTGCAAAAAGATAGCAAGTTGAAGCATTTCTTCTGAGAATAATACAGAACAGACAAAAGGGAAATATTCTTCTTAAGTTTCCTACAGCACAAAATAGCCTCTGTGGAAAACAGTGTGGCAATTTCTAAAAGAACTGGAATTGACCTTCCGTATGACCCAACAATCTCCCTACTAGGAATATACCTGGAGGAACTCAAAACATTCTGCAAAAAGGATACTTGCACATGCATGTTTATTACAGCACTATTTACAATAACAAAAACATGAAACCAATCATGCTGCCCATCGAAAATGAACTGGATAATAAAACGTGGAACATATACACAATGAGATATTACACAGCCAAAAAGAAGGACAAACATATGGACTTTGAAGTAATTTGGATAGATTTAGAGTTGATAATACTCAATGGTCTATCACAGAAACATAGAAGAGAGTATCACATACTCTCACCCATAAGTGGACCCTGTACGTTTACAATAATACTATAAGAAAGGGATTGGCAGTAGTGGAATACTGCCAAGGTGGATGGGGAGAAACACAGCAATAAGGGTACCTGATCTCAAAACTGGCAAACTGGGAACCAAAGGGCGGCCCAAGATTTACCTGTACAATGTCCACTTGCATGCCTAATCCTGAATTGTACTCCACATCTTTAAAGTAAAATTTATTTTTAAAAATTTTAAAAAGATTCCTGTAGCATTAAAAAAAAACCACAAACTCATTTATTCACAGAAAGTTATTAAGTACATATCAATTGCCTTATAGTTTTATTCCTAATGAAGTTCCAAACCTCTCAAATTTTCTTATAAAGATAGGACAATGGATAATATTGGATAATAGCTAAGGGAGTATGGGGGTATGTTATGAGAGATAAGTCAATGTGCCATCCTGGTCTGTCATTCCTGGCAATAGATTGTTTTAATGGATATGTTTCTTGGAATATCTAGGACCTGAGAGAGTATGCTAAACTCTCTGCTATACTGAAATTATTCTCTCACTGTCCTGCAAACACAGGTTGCACATTTTCACCTTCTCTTAGTCTTATTGCAATGGATTCCTTAGTGCCTTTTATTCTGCGTTTTGAGCATTTCATGAATTTACTCTAGTCTCCTTTCTTCCAGCAAGCATTTCCTAACACTCATGTTATAGGACTCTCCCCACCACTTGAGAATTTAAGCTCAAGTGGGTCACTGATGATCTCTATGACTGACTAGTGACCAGCCAGGTTAAGAACACCAACATAAAATATTCAAATATCCCTCAAATTGTAACACACTTATCTCAGGTTGTCATTTCTTTCCTTTATTTCAAATTGTCTTCTATTCATTACATCACTATGAAATTTCTTGGAAAAATAAGTCTGCATTTACCATCTTAGGTAGAGAACTATGTACCTCTGAATTCTTAGAAACTGGCCTCTATCCATCCCACCACAACAGAGCTATTTTGTAAGATCAAGAATATGTGGTGTAATGTAAAAGTGAAAAGAATGTAAATCACCATATAAGAAACCAGAGTTTGCCTATTGGCTCTGCCCGAACTAAAATTTTGATTTCTAGTTAGTTATTGATTCCAGATGAGCTTTGACTCCTTGATTTATTAAAGTAGATATAGTACTAGCTCCTTGTTGTGAGGATTGGAACACGTAGATATGCTTCTTGCCAATATGGAGTAACACAATTTAGGTATACTCTCCTGCTTTAACACTTGGACAAAATATATGTGAAACAACAGTTTTAGCACAAGACAGTGATCCCTGAAATAAGGAAAACAAGCAAGATGATTCTCATGATTGTCCTAGATTACTACCTGGAGGCAGGTTCCAGGCTAGCTGGGAGAAACACACAGAACAGCAGAGCAAAAAGGAACCCAGAGCCAACAGATTCCCTCACTTTTGTAGGTACCCCTCAGAATTCAGAAATCCAATTGACTAAAACTTGCAGAGCACAGTACTAAGAGGAGAGAGCTGAATGAGGAAAAATTCACATGGAGAAGAAAGCAGTGTATGGAGAAAAGTTTGCAGAGAGAAAACTCTTGAAAAGGGAAAGGATTCTTCTTGAGCCCTCACCTGAGTACTGTATATAAATTCAGTGCACACAAAGAAAATATTCAAGGCTGGGAAAGACCCTTCAGAAAGGATAAAGTGACATAGATCTCAGAGATCACAAAGGACTGAGAAGAACTGGGGTTGCCACCAGCTGGAGTGGCAATCCTCATAGTACATGGACCATTGAATAGACCACTCAGAAAGTTTTTATCTTAGTGGTGGAACAAAATTATCCCTCGTTTTTAAACCGCTTGGTTTCATCTGCCAAAGCTAAAAAAAAAAGCAAGGCTTAAAAGGTTTTAAAAGTTTCCAATACAGTCAATTGCATTCCAATCCAAAACTCACTAGTAAAGGATTGCAAAATTACACCGTATTCAAAAAGATAAAATCCAAATGTCTGGTGTCCAGTAAAAAATCACCAGACATTGAAATAATCGGTAAAATACAACCAATAATAAAGAGGGAAATCAATCAATAGGTTCAAACCAAGATATTACTCAGATGATAGAATCAGTAGACCGGAATATAAAATTATTTTTGTCACTATATGGCATATATTCAAGAAAGTAGAATGAAGCACACAAATATTAAAGAGAGACATGGAAGATATGTTAAAAAAGAAAACCCAAATTGAAATTCTAGTGATGAAATTACACCTATGGAGTCTTCTAGGTTAGCTACCTGCAATTTTCATTCATCTCAGCTTCTTGGCAGCTTAGACCATACTGACCTTTCTTTAAAATTGCTTTTTCTCTTCAACTTCTACAAGACCTCTGACCAATATTGCATGTACCCGGCGAGCAGGAAGTAATAGCAAGCTTAATTGGTCCCTGGTTGGAGACACAAGTCAGAAGCAGCTTCAAAGTTATTCAATATTTTATTTCTAGTGTTTAGCATAGTGTCTGGCACACAAGAAGCATGCAATAGAAGAAATGGAAGAGAAAAAAGAGAGCAGAGATAGAGATAGGAATAAAGGGATAAATAAAAGAGGTAAGAAAGGGCAAATTGAAGAAAGTAAGGGAAAGGAAGTCATAGCACAAACTCTTCCAATGGCTTAAAAAACTCAAGAGACTTAACTCATTTCATAGAGACCTAATGTAAATGTATGGATCCATTTGCAAGACCGGATCAAACAAACTTGTTTAATTATATCATATTCCCTAAGCGAAGGCAAATTGAAAGTATTCATTATGCAGTAGTTTAAATTCGTTGATTTAAATGCCAAAGTGATATATAATTTAAGTGTGGAGCACTCTAAAATACTACAAAGCATATGCTAAAGCAACAGTAAATAAGAATTTATAGAGAAAAGCAAAATCTTCAGTGATGGATGAGGCTCTTCAATCAACTGAATCGCTCAGAAGCTAAAATTCAGTACACAGGAGAAACACACCTTGTTAAGCTACCTGTAAACATCGTGACTCATGAAGATGGACTATCTAGAGACTGCAGGCACTGCTCTACTGAATGGGAAGCATATCCATATATTTAAAATAACTAAGGGCAGCCCAGCCAGAAAATACAAGCAAAAACTCAAAATGACCTCTTCAGACTTGAAAAATCTTTTGGCCAAAATCAAAACAGCATTTGTTCCAATTCTCCCTTTTGCGCAAGAAGCAGCAAATTATCATAAATCAGACAATGTGTTTGCTCCACAAAAACAGGAGAAATCACAATTTCAGAAAAGGGGATTGATGGTTCCTCAGAGGGGCTTTGGTGGAAAATAACAAGGGGACTAAACTCACAACACAACTCTCCAAGCCTCTGTGGGCTCTGCTGTGACTCCCAGGGCCTCAGTAGTGCCCTGTCTATGACCTCCCATAATTACCTCTTCTCAGCTAATTCTTTAAATGACTGGCTGACCCAGCTGCTATACGAATAAATCTAGATTTTATCACCTGCACTACAATCTTCCTATGTGTTTGACATAGTTTATCGTGGAGACACAACATTCCAACCTTTTCTTTAGTGTGTAGAATAAATGAATTTCCAAAATTGAAGTTTGATGATCAAACACTCTCAGAACAGTACTCTTTGAAACATGAAACACTTTGCTTCCTTCAAATAAATGGATCTTAAACATGTTTCCAATTCTTACAAAATGCTTCTGGCGCATTTTTCTTTTTCCTGATTTAACCCCCACATAATTGTGTTATGGTTTTGTTAAATCTTAATAAATCTTCTCTGATTTCCATTTCTGTGTTTCTCACATTTATTTTTTAGCAATTTGATAGTTGGAATAACTGTAAGTCATATAAAGTTTGGATGTAGTATTTATACTATAATTTTAGGGCTAATCTTCTCAAGATTATGACACTTTGTCCCCAAACTTTCCAGTAACTCAAATACCCCATTTAAAAGCAAAATTTAAAGTATATTTCAAGCTATAAAAGAGCACATATTCCTTCCAAAAACATCTACAGGGTAAATAATATGTATGCTCTTGTTTCTGGAATGTTTTGTATTTTTAGTGAAAAATAATTTGAATGTAAATGTTCAAGCACAGATAATTAAATAAAACAGTATACTGAACACTACTGTACTCATCACACAAATATCACTATTTTGCTAATCTTATTCCATGTAATTTTTCCTTCCTTCCTTCTATCTTTCCTTTCTTCTTTTTATCCCTCCTCTATTTCTTTGATAAAAATTTTTTAACGTGAATCTCAAGCATCTTATTGCCCATAAATTACTTCATGGTATCTTTTTAAAAATACCTTCTTTAAAAATTAATACAATGATTTTAACTTATACTTCAAAATGATTAGACTTAAATCTTTAGTATCAAATAACCAGCTTATGGAAAAATTGTTTCAGTATTTTTTTCTGTTAGTTTGTTCAAGTGAGGTTCAGAATAAGATATCCCTATGCATTTGGTTGCTGTCTCTTAATTTTGTGAAAAAGTTTCTCGTCTGCCGGGCTCGGTGACTCAGCCTGTAATCCCACACTTTGGGAGGCTGAGGTGAGTGGATTGCCTGAGCCCGCGGGTTCGAGACCTGCCTGGGCAACTTGACGAGACCTCATCTCTACAATAAATCAAAAAATTAGCCGGACTTGGTAGCATGCACTTGTAGTTCCAGCTACTTGGAACGCTGAGGCGGAAGGATTGAGGAGCCCAGCAGGTCAAGGCTGTGGTGGCCAGGAGTGTGTCACTGCACTCCAGTCTGGGCGACAGAGTGAGACTCCAATTAAAAAAAAAAAAAGTTTCTCATCACAATTTTTAAATGCTACCTATATTTTGATATAGCAAACACATTTGGTCTATTGATTTCTGCTTTCTGATGATTGCATTATCATGTTTTTTAAAACCTATACCCTCATACCTTTTCTAATCAGGCAGGTGAATCCAGAGACTTACTGATATTTAGGTTAAATTATTTTTGCAAAAATACAATGTTGTTGTCACCTGGTACTTCCTATTGCATCATACCAGGAGGTACATGATCTCTGGTTATTTCACTTTTAATTACTTTGACCTTGGTCAATAGACTCCTCACCAACCATTATCTGAATACTTTTACATCCACTGGTAATGAGGACCTGTATACATTATATTCTAAGGAGTTAAAAAATGGTGAATTTTCTAATTCCATACTTGGGAGACCACGATTCATGAGTCCTTTACATGTCTTCACATCTTGAAAGCAGTGATGCCCACAGTTTTCACTTCAAAATATCTTTCAAGTACATATTTGTGATGAATAAGTTCAGGAGTAAAAATGACAACTTCCTCTGGCACAGAAGGCAGGTTTGTTTGCTGTTCAGTGTAATACAATAATGACTCCCTCTAGAACAAAATCTGAGTATGTTTGAAGTCCATTATAAAAGGCCATCATTTATAAAGCACAAGTTTCCTCTCCTTTAACTGTTCACTGTGTATGCTGTATGCTGA
Organism: Carlito syrichta; assembly: GCF_000164805.1. NCBI lineage: Eukaryota > Metazoa > Chordata > Mammalia > Primates > Tarsiidae > Carlito > Carlito syrichta. The sequence goes on from NW_007248458.1 coordinate 9,623, forward strand.
CATCATTGGACTCTCGTTACATTATCCTGTGGGAATTGAAGTTTAAGAAAGGAATGCAAGCAAAATGGCTACTGCTATTGATTTGAGTAATAAATTGTCCTTTTGCTTTTACCCAGGAGTCTCCTGTCTTCTGCCAACATCCACAAAACTAGCAGGCTAACTTCCGGCATTGCAAGTGGAATAAGATCTCAGATTCTTTATAATTCCTGACATTTATTGGCTGGAACTCTTCTACAAAGAAAATTTCATTTTGTCACATACTTGGTTGCCCTAGGAGAATTTAATATAGAAAAAGGAGGACGATGCCTATTTTTCCACATCAATACAAGTTTTCATAATGAAGTACTATGCATCAGGAACCAAAAAATTATATTTTAATTGTTGTTTACTTGTGTGTCATTACAAACTCATGACATTTTATATCTGACTTACAATCCCTGAGCACCATGGTTTTGAAGCTGAAATTGTCTCATCTTTAGCCAGTGGGCATCATTGATGTTAGCTTTGGTGTTCATTTGGCATAATCCTATCAGATTCTTATAAAGTCCATGTTTTCTTGTCCATATTTCATTGGCTCATTTTATCCTTTTTCAGTCACAGATTTGAAATTAGCTATTTTTCCTAGGAGCCTGGTTTGTTCTTGTGGGAAATTCTATGTGAATATTATCTTCTAGAGGTTAGATACTGACATGTTAATAAGTTTTCATCGTCTTTAAATATTGAAATAAGATATGTTTATTTTTTAAAAAAATATGAGTTTATAACAATATTTCCAGATAAAAATTCATATTTTGGGATTTTTACTAAACTTAGATGTTTTTAGTTGCATTTATAAGTATTTTTCTTATGCTGAAAATACTGTTTCTAGTGAAATTAAATTACTGATTTACTATACTTACTGTAAATAAATACTAGACAGATAAATCTAAGAATAGCAATATCAATATTATTCTGAAAAATAACACTTCCAAATAAAGTTCAAAAATTGTGTGTGTTTTATGGGCCTTAAGATATATATATACTCAAGAAGTATATGGTCTAAACCATAGGTTTTACCATTACTTCAAATAATTTTATTGTGATTAAGATGCCAACTTGATATACAATTTGATTTAAATGTTTTCAATTGTTTATTTCTAATTTTAAAAATATTATACAGTAGAATTCTCCCTTTTGGGGTTCAGTTACATGAGTCTGTACACATGTATGAATGATTTTAACCACTACCATGGAAAGGACATGGAATAATTCTGACACCCCAAAGAATTCCCTTCTTTGTATTCAAACCTTCCCCCCTCCCTCACAAACCCATCCATGAGATATTTACCATTGTACCAATGATCTTATATGTGAATTGCTGTCAAAAGTAAATGTGTCCATCTGTTGGATTTGTTGGGGTCTTTTGTTACTTATGTTTTACTGGAGATTTTATTTAAACATTATTTTTTCCTGGTTCATTGATTTTTTTAGGGTAGTTTAAGAATATTCAAATGGTATGCCTTTGCCAGGATCTTGCACCCATTTGAACACCAATTGTGCTCCACTGAAAAGAGCATCCCATAAGTTAATCACAGTGTGCCTAACCTACTTGAGAATGTGCAGTTTTGTCCAAGGCAGCAAGAAGTGAGTAATATTTATTTGGTGCCTAATCTATGCCAAACATTGTGCCAAGGATTTATGCTATGGTTTAAATGAGTTCTCCAAAGTTCATGCATTGGAAACTAATCCCCCATGCAACATTATTGGGAGATGAGGTCTAATGGGAGGTGTCTAAGTCATGAGGACTCTGCCCTCTTGAAGCGATTAATGTTATTACTGTGGGAGTGTGTTTGTTAAAAAAAAAGCCAGTTTAAACCGGGCTCGGTGGTTCAACCTGTAATCCCGCGCCTTTGGGAGACTGAGGTGAGTGGATTGGCTGAGCCCGCGGGTTCGAGACCCGCCTGGGCAGCGAGACCTCATCTCGACAATAAATCAAAAAATCAGCCGAGCGTGGTAGCGCATGCCTGTAATTCCGGCTACTTGGAAGGCTGAGGGGGAAGGATTGCCAGAGCCCAGCAGGTCGAGGCTGCGGTGGCCGGGAGCGGCCACTGCACTCCAGTTTGGGCGACAGAGTGAGACTCCAACTAAAAAAAAAAAAAAAAAAAAAAAAGCCAGTTTAGCCTCCCTTTGCTCTCTCTCTTTTGCATACTCTTGTCCTTCTGCCTTTTGTCATGGGATGACCCAATAAAAGGACCCTCACCAAATGTAGACCCTTGAACTTAAACTTTCTAACCTCCAGATCATGATCCTAAAAATTTATATTTATTATAAATTATCCTTTCTCAGATATTAAGACAATTTAATATGTTATCTCATTTACTTTTCATAATTAGCTTTTGGATTTAGCATTATTATTTAACGTATTTAAATGTTAACAAATATAGTCTTTAAAAGATTAATTCTTTCAGAGACACACAGTTATAAAAGATATGGTCCATATTTATGGTAATATCTGTCTATAACTCTCTAGCTTAATCGCTCATACTCTTCCAAGGTGCCTCCTGAGATTTGGTTAAAATTTGAACTATCTTTCTCATGGAGAGAAATGAGTAGGCAACTTGAATGCATTATTTGAGCTGAATATTTGCATATTTAAATTATGATTAAATTAATGTTAGCCTAAATATACAGTATCACCTAGATAGAAAATGTCCCTCTAAAATATCAATAAAAATACAGTTGACCCACAAATAATACAGGAGTTGGAGGCACTAGACCCCCACACAACTGAAAGGTTGAATGTAACTTTTAACTCCCCAAATCTTTACTAATAGCCTACTCTTGATTGCCTTTTCAATAACTTAAACACGCAACAAACATGTATTTTGTATGTCATGTGTATTATATACTGCATTTGTATAAGAAAATAAGCTAGAGAAAAGAAAACGTTCTTAAGAAAATTTTAATGAAGAGAAAATGTATTTATTATTCATTAAATGAAAGCGGATCGTCCTAAAGGTCTTTATCATCATCAGTCTACATGTTGAGTAGGTGGAGGAGGAGAGGTAAGAGTGGAGTTGGTCTTGCTGTTTCAGGGGTCATGGGGGTAGAAAAGGTGAAGGAGGTGGAAGGGAAGGCAGTGGAAGCAGGCATGCACTGTGTATGGAAAAAAAAATGCATGTAAAAGGACCTGTGCAGGGCAAACCCATGCTATTCAGGGTCAATTGTTCAGGTAGGGATGATTACACTTGAACATGTCTAATTGATAGCGATAAAAATCAGATGACAGTCTGTGTTGGGTAAGAGTTTGGTGGAAGAAATTGCAAAGGGGTACAAAGGAGCTTTTGGATGAGATATAATTCTATAACTTGATTATAATGGTAATTAAAGGAATGTATAGATTTGTCTGAAATCACTGACCCATACACTTAATATCTGTGAATTTTATTATATGCAAATTATAACAAAATATTTCTTATGCTATATCTAAAGATCAGATATGGCTACAATATCTACTAATTCAAGACCAATGGAACCCCATGGAAAATGAAAACCTAAGACTATGAGCAAATATACAGCATATTGTTTTGAGTAAAGAAATTTAAATTACAGTAAATCTTCTAGCACTTTGGAACATCTCTAATTAGAGAAAAAATAGAAAATTCATAAGTTGAATGATTTTTTGAAATAAAAGTAGCAGAAGTTTAAAAACTCTTACAAAATTAATGTAGTGATAGAATACAAATAAGTAAAACTGCATGCAAGCATGCAAGTATTGCAAAAAAGTAAATATTAATCATTTTAGTTATGATTAATTACATACATCTATAGATAATCAATTTTGAAATAAGCAAAACTAGTATTTTAATTAAAATTGAATTCTCTCAAATAAATGGATAACTGGATAAATAAAGCTAGCAATATTATCAAAAATTAGAACCAAAATGGCATTCTATGCCACACAATTTATTTTCAAATATTTAAAAAGTGATTATTTCTATAAGTTTTGCCAAGCAGAATATATAGAAAGCTTGCTAGTTCACAAAATCTTTCTCTCTGGTTTCAATGCATATGCAAAATACAAAAATCAATCATGTAAAAAATATATACACAGTTACATGGGTTTTCTAATGTAAATGCAATGCAATACAAGAACATCTATCAATGTATCACACCAACATATTTACATTTTTAGTGATCATCCAAATTCCATCATTCTAATTATTAGAATCTCTATGAAGGAAAAGCATGGTAAGTTTGGTTATTACTTAATACACATTTTCATTACTTTTATTTTAAAATGAGAATTTTTAAGTCTAATAACTACAAAGTGACTCTTATAAGACTGAGTCTCTTATGAAGAGCATTATAAACTATGGACAAATATACAAATATAAGCACACCTAACATACACACACACACACACACACTCATGCACACACACAACCCTATTTGAAGATACTGGAGAGTAGACAAAAACAAGTACATCCTAGAGGGATTTTGAAAGAGGAAATGTCAGTGGATGATATATTTACTTGTGCAAGTTTTTTTTTTCAAAATGACTCTCCAGTTCACATAATGCAGCCTATCAAGAACTCAAGAAGAAAATTTCAGTGTTATTGTCTTCAGACTTCGAAAACAGAGTTCAAAGTTGCCTGAGAAGTTACAAATTGAGGGGGAGAATACCAGCAAGGAGAGAGCTACAGATGGGGAGAGTTGACAAACCTACTTATAAACCTACTTTCTCTAATTCTTGGCAGTCCATGAGTCGTGCATGTGAAGGGGGTGGATACCATGAAATCTGATTTAATACACCCACTGGAAGCCTTAAAAAGCTAAGCAGAAGTTTTAACTGTCATCCATCTCATAAAAAGACAGATATTGCCATTTGAGTCCTGCCAAGTTAAAGTGCTTGGTAAATATCTCATGCTTTGCATTGAAACATCAGATGGAACATGCTTCTGGAGTGAAGACTATGTCATAGAAATAAAGAGATCAGTCCCAACCAGTATAAAATAGGACTCTAAAATTTAAAATGATTAGCCAGTCTATCCAGAGTTTAATACAACAAAAGTCAGCATTGTCAAAAGGGCAATAACAGGTTAAAAGGATCTCTCTAACATATTATCCATCATGTCCAGTATGAAATAAAAGTTAAAGGGCATGTAAACAGTCAGAAAAAAATGTGATGTGTATAAAAGTATTTGTAAAAATAGACTCTGAGATTACCCAGATTTTGGAATTGCAGGTAAGAACTTTAAAACAGCTATTACAAAAATGTTCAGGAACAAAAAAGATGATCAAGTGAGTTAATAGCAGGAAATTGGGAACTGTAACAAAAAAACTCAATTGAAATTTTAATGTGTAAACTTCAATATAAAATTTTTAAATTTCATATATGGGCATAAATAGAAAATTGAAGACAACAGTTCATTGAACTTTAAGTCTGAATAATAAACAACATAAAATCTGCAAAAACACAAAGATATGTTCAGAATAAAAACTTTGGTTACATGAATTTTAGCCTACATGTAATTTGAAGCCCAGAAAAGAAAAGGAAGAAAATGGGGCAGAAGAAATAATTAAAGAAATAATAATTGAAATCTTCCCTAAATTTGGTGAAAAACATTGATATACAGACACAGAAAGCCCAGCAAACCTCAAGCTGTATAAATACAGATAAAACCGCACATAGAGAATTATATTTAAACTTCTGAATATCAAAGATGAGAAGAGAATTGTAAAAACAGATGGGAAAAATATATTCAGAGAAATAACAGTATGATTAATGCCAGACTTATCAGTAACAATGGACATAGACAATGGAAAGACATTCTAAGTGATAAAAGAAAAAAAAATTCTCTATTTAGAAAAAAAAGAATTGAATCTGAAATATAGATAAAATTTAAGTAGTAGATAACAGAGGTTTTTTTAAAAAGTGCATTTCCCCAAAGCTGACATATAGCAGATGTGATTATTTGTGTAGAAAATATGAAAATGAAACTTCTAAAACTAATAAATGAATTCTACTAAGTTACCATGTACTTATTATTTTTATAATATAAAAATCAATTGTAGGATTTATATTTTAGTGGCAAACAACTGGAAAATGACATTTTAAACAACTTATTTTATAATAGCATTTAAAATGGGAATCTGCCTGGGGAAAAGGGGGCACTCCTCATCAACAAGGGTACCTGCATACTGAACATTTGTATACCTAGCCCTGAATTGTGCCTCACACTTTTAAAATAAAAAAAAATTTTAAAAGCATGAAATAACTAATAAATTTAACAAAAATATTTATAAGACTAACACAAAAACTAAGAAACTGCTGAGAGAAATTAAAGATAACAAATAAATGGAGAGATGCCATGCTAATGGATTGGAAGACATTATATTGTGAAGAGGTCATTTCTCCTCAATGTACATATAAGTTAAATAAATTCACAGTCAAAATCTCTACATATGTTTATAGAAATTGGCAAGCTATTCTGTCATGTATATGAAAAATATCTAAAGTAGCCAATATAATCTTAATGAATAATAACAGATTTGGTTATCTTTTTTTTTTGAGTCACCCAGGCTAGAGTGCAGTAGCACATTCATGGCCACCCCAGAGTCAAGCTGTGGGCGGAGCTCAGGCGATTCTTCTGCCTAAGCCTTCCAAGTAGCTGGAACTATAAGTAGCTGCACCACCATGCCCGGCTAATTTCTTTATTTATTGTAGAGATGAGGTCTCACCAGGTTGCCTGGGCTGGTCTCGAACCGGGCTCGGGCAATCCCCTCACCTCGTCCTCCCAAAGTGCTGGGATTACAGGCTTGAGTTCCCGGACTGGCCGACTTATTTAGAGAGGTACTACAACCTTCAGTATTTAGGACATGCAGTAGAGGAATAATTACAGGTGGATATCAATAAGACCAAATACAGAGACCAGAAACAGACTCATGCTTATATAATCATTTGATTTTGTCCAAAGTGTTGAGAAAGCTTAACGTAGAAAACACATTTTTTTAAAACAAGTATTGGACAAATGTACAGAAAAAAAATCTTAACCTCCGTATTTGATACATCTATCTCTAATTTATATGATAATGACTGTTTTAAAGTTTTCCTCTTTAAACATAAATTATATAAAGGTAATATTTATATAATATAGTATAGTAAAACATGTTTATACATTACATAAATAAAATATAAATTATATTTTGTAAAAACATAAATGTATGTACATATACATACCTTTTTAATTAGAAGTCTATTAGGTGATCTTAACTATTATTAGTGAAAATGTCTTTATGGTTAAGAATATCTCACAGAAAATAAAGTTGTATTTCTACCTCAAGGTCTTGTGCAATTGTAGCATGAAGTCATCACTCTTCTTGCAGTAACTAGACATACCTTGATAAAATATGGAAATCACACTTTTTTGAAAACATTAGAGATCTGTGGAAACCAAAATTCTGTAGAAAAAAGAATTGTTCTTCCCTGAGCTGAAACTGACAACCAATTTCTTCCCTGGGGTCTTTTGACTGGCTATGATTCAGACTGATGCGTGAGGAGGGGTTGGGCAGAGAGTCTCACCTGGACCCACTCCATCACCTTGTAGGGGTAGAACTGTTCTGTAGCTTGACTGTAGTGATGGATATATGAGCTCACACTTGTGACAAATTTGCATAGAAGTATGCAACCCACAGACATATGCACATTAGTAAATGTAAATCTAATGAAATCAATACACATCAGATTGTATCACTATAAAAGTCTTAGTTGCAATATTGTACTTTTATTGCTCATTTATAACCACACTAAGTTTTCTCTAACCCATCTCTTCATTCCTCATGCCTGGCAGCAACAAATTTGTCCCTTCTATAGTTGTGTATTTCTAATGCCTTTATGTCAAAGTACATGCCTTCCTTAATCACTGTGATAGGTCTCAGTTTCCTTGAATTTTAGATACGTAAGCATACGGAGAGCAGTTCTAGGGATAAGGTTGACTTCCTCCCACCATCTTTCCTCTTTTCCAGCACTCTGTGGGAAAAGATCACTTATTTTATGACACATCTTTTATTTTACTACCTGTTTTCTACTTACAAGTTTTTCATTTATGAAATATCCCTAATACAAGTCCTACATAATGGGAACAGAATCCATGAATTTATTGAAATGTTATCTAGAAATCCATTTGCTTGCCCTGGATTTATGCAGTTTTGGGTAGGATTGCTACAGCTTTTATATTATTTAGACATTTATCTCAGATGCACTGACAATTTGTTTTCATCAAGAGCCTTCCATCCTCTGCTGACTTTACCTCACCCTTTCTTTCTTTTTAAAAATTTTGCAGAAAGAGGGCTACAGATAGTCAACAAATGCTTTGTTTTTAGCCTCAATGATGAGGACTCAAGAGAAATTTGGAAAGAAATAAAGACTTCATAATTCAAAATAATATAGCATCCTCAGATTACTTAAATTCAGAGAAAGGAAAATGTAGGAGGCTTTTAAATATCATCCATTGGTCGGTCATGGTAGTTCAAGCCTGAAATCCCAGCACTTTGGGAGGCCAAGGTGAGGAGATTGCCTGAGCCCACAGGTTCAAGAACAGCCTGGGCAACTTGGCCAGACTCCATCAATAAATACAATAAATAAAAAAATTAGCCAGGCATGGTGGTGTGCACCTGTAGTTCCAGTTACTTTGGAAGGCTGAGGTGGAAGGATCCATGCTAGGGTAGCCATGAGCATGCCACTGCACTCCAGCCTAGGTGACAGAGTGAAACTCCAAAAAAAAAAATAATAATCCATTGACATGGCATAGAGAAACCAAAGACATTAAGTATAAAATTTGAGAAACTGGAAAGCTTTCACAGTTTAAATATATTGAAAAACGCACTGTAAATGAAAACTGAGAACTCCATGGGCTAAATTTGCATCATGAAATACTGGACGCCAAATTATACTATTAAATATGTTTTTAAAATTCAAACTCTTTTTTTGGACATACGAAAAAAGGAATCATGAACAGAATAAAAAATTTTATTAATATATGTATGTAATACCGAGAGAAAAGCAATTTTATTTTCAAAAGAATATTGAATTCCAATTTCAAAAGAAAAAATCAAGACTTTATAAAATTATTCAATATTAATATTATAGTATTTAGTTTGACTGGGAATGTTTTCTAAAAATTAGGAAAAATATTAAATTCCATAACTGTAGAGGGAAAATATATAAAAGCATAACTAGAATTTAAATAAACAAAAGGTAATTTTTTAAAAAACAATAAAAATATATTTAAAAGAACAGGTTAAAATATCTTGTCTGCGACACTGAGATAATTACCCATCAATATTTGAAATAAATTACTTTTCTAGCTTTATAATCACTATTATATCCATTGCCTTTCTTTATCTTTAAGACAATTAACAGAGCAAGTACCGACAGTGCCTTTCTCTGACTAAAATAGTGAAATAATTGCTAAATTTCTATAATTATTTTCAAAGAGATTTGTTCAGAAGGATGACCAAACTGGCTATTATACTTGCTTTATTGGAAAGAAGTAGATATGAGTACATTTAAGTCATTTCTTTTAGTACTATCCTAAAGCTTAAAATTGTTTTAGTTTAGATATTTTAAAAAACACTTCTTGGCCCAGTGCAATGGCTCATGCCTGTAATACCAGCACTTTGGGAGGAGGAGGCGAGAGGATTGCCTGATCTCAGTGGTTCAACACCAGCCTGGGCAACTTGGCAAGACATGGTCTCTACAATAAACAAACAAACAAACAAACCTAGTCAGGTATGGTGGTGCACGTCTGTGGTTCCAGTTACTTGGAATGCTGAGGTGGAAGGATCGCCTGAGCCCACCAGGTCAAGGCTGCTGTGGTCATGAGTGTGCCACTGCACTCCAGCCTGGGCAACACTCATGACCCCAACTCAAAAAAAAAAAAAATTCTTATTCAGTCACATTTGGTAATTTTTTCCTAATTTAATATAATTATGCATCTATATAGAAATCAGCATGTGAAGGAAAGCACAGGAAAGTAATAAAAATAAATGTGCAACTTCATGGTCCAACTCCTTGTGCAAACTTCAGTTACTTGCTAAGAGTGTGTGGAATATAAAATAGTAAAGTGATTGAAAGCTGGGTCACTCCTGTTAGAGATAAGGGTTTGAATTCTGCCTCTGCTACTTATGAACAGTAGAGTTAAGTACGTTTATTGAAGTGTGTGACTTTAATAAATATATCTAAGCTATGCTTGGTGGCTCAGCCTGTAGTACCACACCTTTGGGAGGCTGAGGTGAGTGGATTGCCTGAGCCTGCGGGTTCGAGACCCGCCTGGCCAACTTGGTGAGACCTCATCTCTACAATAAATCAAAAAAATTAGCCGGGCGTGGTAGCGCGAGCCTGTAGTTCCAGCTACTCGGAAGGCTGAGGCGGAAGGATCACCGGAGCCCAGCAGGTCGAGGCTGCGGTGGCCGGGAGCGGCCACTGCACTCCAGTCTGGGTGACAGAGTGAGACTCCAACTCAAAAAAATATATAAATAAATATATCTAACTTTTTAAAGCAACAATTTCATCATTTGTAAAACACACACACACTTATACACATGCATAACTAGAAAGTATAATTTGCTATGTTGGAAACATCAGGTTGCTTTAGGAAAATGTCCTGCCAGACTCTCAAAGACCCCAAAAGAGAAGGCACTGTATTTGAAAGACTGAAGAAATGACCTGGAGACAACGGATGAAACATGGGCTTTATTCGGGAACTTACAGGGAAAGTGGTCCAGGAGTGGCTGACTGGACAGGCAAAACCTGCTCCTGACTGTGAAAGACACATGGGTTCTGTAGCGTTGTAACATATCGTGAAATGGTGGAGTTTCTGGTGCCCAGGTGTATCGTGAGAAAGGGCTTATACATAGGTACACAAAATGACTGTAAATTTTCTCTAGGGGTGGGATTTTTTAGGATTATAATGAACCAAATGTGAACTAAGGGTAAGCAAAAGTTATGGGCATTGATCCAGGTGGCTGGATCTGATCTGAACCAGCCTAGGCAGCCAACTGCTTCAAGAAAGTGTGCCCCCAAGCATTCACTTTGCAGAGCTGCAAGAAGTGCACAGCAGGCACAGAAAACAATTCACTCATGGCCTCAGTGTGCTCTGTATGAACAGATACAAAGCTTGAGGGGAAGGGGACAGCCTAAGCTGGCCACTCCGGGGACCCCTCCCCAGGCTCCAACCTCCTGCATGGGTCCATATCCAGGGTATGTTCATGTTGTCACTGAGTGTATGTTGCCCTACCCAAGTTACAACTCTAATTGGTCAAGAAGTTTTTAGGGGGAGATTACATTTATATGTTAACTATTCTAGAATTGTTATTAATACAGTTATTTAATTACTAGGGTGTCACAATATACATCCCTCAGAGGACTTTAAAGTAAAATAAATTGAAAGAAATTTAGTCTTTTTAAAAAAAAAATTAGAGAAGGAGATCCAAAATGAGTTGTTGTCAGAGGATACTAACTTTATTTCTTCATGGTTTTTCTTTCACAGATCATGAGTAACTTCAAAATTCCCTATTTATGTTGAATTTTTTTCTATTCCCCTTAGATACCATTCTATTTATAACCCAGCTGTAGCATTTGATCCTGTTCTTAAACGTATCTTAAATGAAAAAAAAAATGTGTGTAAATTGAGGCTGTCCAGTAAGCAGTTGTTAAGGTGATAGTAGATTTTTATATAATTTCAAGGGAGAGTCAATTACAAGAATTTTAGACAAACTAGAACTGATAAAAAAGATTTAAAAAGCTAGCACATCAAAAAGCAGTTATACATTTTCTGTAGATCACAATTTTTTTAAAATGCTGAAAATTTTAAATTCAAGTGTAGGAAAATTTAGCTTATTATTAGAAAAATGTTACTAAATAAATAAGAAGTTTAGAAATTGAATGGAGTATCTTGCAAAAATAGTGAATATACTTCCATTACAGATTTTCACTTAAAAGACAGATAATTATTTAAAAAACATAAAAAGAAATACAGAAAAACTCAGTTTGCATAGGAGGCACAAAATAACTTAGAATTTGACTCAGTGACAGTGATCTATGTCTTCACTGATATCTCACTAACTTAAATTCTCATACTCACTTTTTCAGAAAGTCCTCTTTACTGTGTTTATAAACAACATCATATTTTTCCATTCTTTTTCCAAAGTATAATTGGGGAAAAAATGTTTAAAAACATGGTCCATATACAGAATGAATATATGTCAAAGATTTATCTAAATTATTGATTGAGAAAACCCATTAAATAATAAAATGGGTTAAAGATCAACAACAGAAGATGTGTTTTATATATGCTATCAGAAAAAACGTATTAAAATAAGTTTTTAAAATTAGAGACACTGGCTAATGCTGTACATGGCAATACACTGTAACTTTGGGACTATGTTTTTACTGAACAGTGATCAATTACATCTCAGCTGGGCAAAAATCTATAAGTTACCTCTTAATCACAGAGTCTGTGTTCTAACTAGTTTGTGTTCTGTGTCCTAACATTCTAACATGAATTAATATGGAACTCATATATATATACTAGGTAAAAAAAAAAACAAAACCATTTTTGCTTTATTTACCATTTTGAATTCAATTTGTTTTTTTTTTAACCTATAATGTTATAATAGACTTTCACTGGAAAATTATACTAAAAATACAAGAGTTTACAATGCTAATATAAAGATTAAAAACTTAAATTGCTAATGCAAATATCATCTCTGAGCCTATTAACAATATATTGAACATGGTGTCTATAGACTAAATACAGACATTATGGCAGTCTAGGTCAGATTTTTAAAAACTTGCCGATAGCCCAAGCTAGGCCAGACCTAGGTTTATTTGACATAACCACATTTTCTTCCATGGTCTCCCCATTTGCTTGCCTCTGTGACTGGAAGCCTTTAACTTCTTCTCAGTGAAATTCCACAGTCCTACACTAGATTACTAAATTTCACAGTGCACTCCAACTACTCAGAGTACTCAAGATCTCCTGCCATGGTCATGTCACCCTGCTACTGACATGTTTCCTTCAATATTTTAAATGCCCCATGTCTAATTTGGTTTAGCAATTTCCAAATGTGAAGATGTCTTCTATCTAATTTGCTTTATTATTTGCTAAATGGGAAGATATTTCATGACAAATGTCATTGACGAATGCTAATAGCTGGTGATATCAAGACATTTAAAGAGCAGTAAGGCACAGGATCTTAACAGTATGTATATTATTCATAACATATTAGGAAATATATAAGGGATTTTTAGCTCATGCTATGGACATAAACCTGTGACATTAATAATGCGTACCAGCTAATTATCAACACTGATAACAATTGTAACTCTTAGAGTATTTAATATTTTCCAGGTTCTGATACATTTAAGTTGTTATTTCTTTGGATAGCACTTGTATTTCAACTAATGCTTTCTAAAACTTATTTTCACCAAGAAAAGTTTCTAACACTTAATAGTAAGAAGAATTCTTTGAACTAGTATGCCTTCTAATTCTTCCCAATTCTTCTCTGTTAATGGTTTCTATTATCATTCTAAAAAGTAATGGTCTTCAACCTTGGTTTCGCATCAAAGTTACCTGAACATCATTTAAATTTCCTAATGAATAAGTCACATATCTGAAGAGTTATATCAAAATCCCGGGGGATAGGTAATTTTAAAGTTTCATGGTGATTCCAATGTGCAGTAAAGGTTGAAAACACAAAACACTGTCCTAAGCCTTCAGCTGATTCCTGAAGCTAAATTCTATATATTTAGAATGCGATTATTTTAGAAAACTATGATAAAATAACTTTTCAGATTTGCTACTTTTCTCTGTATTGATTCACCTTTCTAGAACTTTTTGTGTGACCTGTGTTGTTTTGTCTATGATTTGCGTGTGTGTGTGTGTGTGTGTGTGTGTGTGTGTGTGTGTG